>NC_139943.1:17528943-17583943 GCF_963454915.1 Gymnoscopelus microlampas
TATTGTAATAACTCTGAGAGTGTACACATTTGTACACTCTCTGAGTTACAGACCCATAAGGGTCCATTTGGTTCCTAACTATCCATCATTTAGCTGGGTACCCCCTGGAACTCCCTCAAGTACCCCTGGGGGTCCCCGGACCCCACTTTGAGAACCAATGTCATAGAGGACAAGTCCTATCTTGTCATTATGCACCATGGTAATCTTATGCACTCATATGGGGTCATTATGCATCATTGGGACATTATTGATGATAAGTGGAAGAGGGAGGAGGGTAAAGATTTTTGAATTCACATGTAAATAACATATTGATGTGAATTAGTTCCTATAAAGCTTGCATGTCTGTAATGCATTATAATGTGCTTATAACACTGTCTTATTAAAGTTATAAGCACTCATAAATATAAATTAAGACTCATTTTCCTAACGGGGGTTTATCTGTCCCAGTGGTTCTCAAAGTACGGTCCGGGGACCCCCAGGGGTACTTGAGGATTTGACCTCCAGTATATCTGTTAGCACACACACACACACACACACACACACGCACGAAAATTGCCGATCTACAAGCTGCGAGCACACACACACACACACACACACACACACACACACACACACACACACACACACACACACACACACACACACACACACACACACACACACACACACACACACACACACACACACACACACACACACACACACACACACTAAAATGACCGATCTACAATTTGAGTAAAAATATTTAAAAGTAAATAATTTGAGTAAAAATACTTAAAAGTTATTAAAATGATTGAAAATACTTAAAAGTTGTTAAAATTAGTAATAATACTTAAAAGTTGTTAAAATGAGTATAAATACTAAAAAGAATTGATTATAAATACTTTTTACAGATTTTGTCCAAACATCAGGCAAATTGGTACACTGATCATTATCTCTATAGTCATGTGATCAAGACAGCTCTGTCAGATTTTCCCTATTCCATCCTGATTGGCTAAGAGTGGCTTCCAAAGTTTGCGGGAGTGGCCCGTTTTGAACAAAATGACGCAAATCATGAAAGCAGTGTTCGATTGTGTAAAACTTGCACATACATTTCCAGCAGACAATATTAATGCCATTTTGCGTTTACATTTTACAGTTTACCTCTGTAGTCAATACTAGTCATGTGATCAAGATGTGTCAGATTTTTCAGATTCTATTCCGATTGACTATACGATTGTTTGCTGGAGAGGCCTGTTTTGCAAGACATGCATGCTACAAGCAGCACGTGCCGATCGGTGGGAAACTTTGCCTGCACACTCCCTGTAGGCCATGCAAGGAAGAATCCAAACCAAATGTATTTTCAAATTGTCCCGTTATAGCTTCACCAAGAAACTGATTTTTGCGAAACACGTTTAGTCTAAATCTCACACAAATTGATATGTTACCGCTGTAGTCATGTGACCAAGACATGGCCTCCAAAGTTTGCGGTTTATTATGAGCGAATTGTAATGCATTATAAGAATAATTTATAATGCATTATAGACACGTGCTTAATAGAAAATTTGATCTGCATCAGTTACCAGTAATATGACCTTTTCTAGCATGTCATCTTTCCATGCATTAAACACAAGGTTGTTTGTGTATGCTAAACCTCATACCCATCAAGACACTCCTAATTAATTTTCATCTCGGTTTCACTGTGTGGAAAATGAGCTGCACACTCAGGTGTGCAGACAAACAAACGGTGTGTGAAAATCTAGGCAGAGGAACTGACAAGTCTCAGGTTCAGAAATAGAAATTTCATGCAATTAACTTTTTCCAACTCATTTGAGTCTCTCAACCTTCATCAGACGTGATGAAGATTGAGAGACCGAAACGTCATGTCACGCCTCTTCCCCTCTTTTTTGTTTGTTTGAGGTTGCATGTAGGGTTGGGTGCCGAAACAATATTTGTACCGCTTCCTATGACCCGTATCTACTAGAGCAAATCACAATGCAGATGTTGGTGCTTCATTTCGGGGCCACTTGGTGATGTTGCTAGGTACGCGTCCTGCATTTCTGACGTGTTAAAAAATGAAAATGACAGTTTTTGCTGATGATTGATGCAACATTAACAGATGCATGCAGGAAAAGCATTAATTAAGAATTAACAAAAATTGACCACCATTTGCTCACCATCTATACCGGAACCATTTCAAAAGTATTGTTTTAGCACTTGGATAAAAAACAAGGGATACTCAACCCTAGCTGCACCTCTCCTCTAATTGCACAGCACAGCATTTATTGTCTCTTACACAATTAACTTTTACCCTACATAACATACATAACGCTTTGTGACACAACAAACACTGCGCATCGACTTTTCATTTTGCGTGCCAACAACAATAAAACTGTGTGCGGCAGCTGATGCGTTTGTCTAGTAGCGGGTGTTAAAATGCCTTTCCTACCCTTCTGTTCTGCCCCCTTCCAGGCCTTTGTGTGTGGAGCGGCGGCCCGCCGAGCCCGTTTAGCCACTCAAGCATTGCGGCTACATGTGAATGTCATCAGCATCAGTTCACGCATGGCCAAGGAGCCCCAGCTGTGAGTAACAGGCTATACCGGTTGCCTGGTCTCCAAGACCGGAGTCTGAGAACCACATCACACTCGCCTGCCTAGATGGTCCATAGGGACATAGAGTGAACATGCATGCGCTTGTGGAAACGTGCACGCACACGCACGCTCGCACACAGCCACACGCACACAAACACATTCAATACAATATCAGATTTGCCTTCAAGTGAAGTTCGCCACTTTGAATCCCTATAGGTCGACAGGGAAAAACTCTCCCTCAGAATAGGGACTAGCGTCCATATTCTGTACATTTCACAACGTGGGCACGTCTGGGCACATTGCAATGTGACGGGTTGTGAGCTTGTAGATTTGTTATTTTCAGAGAAGATATTTCTAGTAGAATGTAAAAACGAAGGGACCCTGGGAGTTGACCACCAGGGTGGTCAATAAAGTACAGTATATATGGTGTAAGTTGTTAAACAAGTATCAGTTGGCCTTTAACAAGACACTTAACTGCCTCCTGCTTCAGTGGAGAGGCTCTGTGACCAAACAGAACAGAATAGAATAGATGACAGTGGTTGTACTGGACAGATCCCTGCAGCCAACACTAGAAAAGTACTGGGCAGCTCCCCGTGGCCAACTATAGAAGACATGGAATGTGTATGAATATAAGGAGCAGGTTGTTGTTGAAAAAGAGCGTGTTCTGCAAAAAACGTTCCCCTGATGAATAATAGGTTGACATAAATACATAATCCACAGCTCATATGACCAGTTTGCTCATGCATAAATATGAAAAGACACAGTTCAGCCACAGTTCCTCGTCTCCTGACAGATATTAGGTAGCAGTCTGCATGTGAATCCCTGGATGAATGAGTCAGAGAGAGCAGAGGGACGTACCTTTGTCTCCATGCTGTCAGCAGGAGCCAGGAGAGAATGTTCTAGCTTTTCTTCATAGCCTTCCTTTAGATAATTCGCATTTCCTAACTTTCTTTATTCTGTATTATCTGTATAATACAGAATAAAAAAACAGTATAATATTCTGTATTATTTCTCTTTCATGCATTTTCATCAATTTATCCTCCATTGCTTCCTCCCTCCCTCCCTTTCTTTCTTTCTTTCCCCTCCCCTCTCGAGAAGTTGAAAAAAACAACAACAGCGGAGGTACCAATGGAAACCAGAGCAATGCAGTAGCTTTCAAAGCACCACACCATCAATTATTCACAACACCTGATGTGTTGTTTATTGTTCAACAGTCACATGCACGTCCTGTCCATCATCTCATGTCCTACATATGGACTCAACTGAACTCAGTACTGTGCTGGAGAATGTCCCCACAATAGATAAATGGCATCCAGGGGTCATTTAACTGACCTACAGTATATTGTAGGGCAGCAACTAGCGATTATTTTCTTAGATATATCGATTACGGTTTAGATTAATAAAATAATCGAGGAGTTCATGTGTTTAAAAAAAAAGATTAGTGTGGCTATAGACACATCTATACTTTGTCCTATAACAGTGTTTTCACGAAATTATCACAAATATATTATCTTGTATTAAAGGGGCTACACCATGAATTTCATTTTTTTTTTAGGTTTTTAGTATTTTTTGGGCTCCCCAGTGTCTCTTGTACCCAAAAAAATATATTTTTTTAACATTCAGTCATTCATGCTCATTTCATGGATTTCCTGAATGGGCGTGTCTGAACAGGCCATTTCAGAATGGCTGTGCAAGTGATGTCACTTGCACAGATTTTGCATTGACGATGGCCAGACAGAGTTGCTCAGTAGCTCCCCCCTGCCCAATAGGACGTTTTGGTATTGCAGCTGAAAAAGCTTGGAATGACAGACAGTCAGATTGTGAGAAAAAATATCTGGATGTTTTTTAGGCTTACAACCTGTTTAAAACGTATTAGGGGGCAATATTTATATATAATATATATTTTTTTAATTCATGGTGTAGCCCCTTTAAAATCGATTATCGTCATGAAACAAGAGCTTTGGTATACAGTAACTTCTGTAATGTTTAATGTGATTATTATGTTTAATTTACACTCGTGTTGTGCACCAAAAATAGCCAAGGTATGACATATTGCGAGCTTGTAGATCTGCTATTTGTGGTGCGTGACACTGTCGAATGATAAAGTATAAATCAGGCTTTACACCACCCTGTCACCATGTCCTCTTCATGTGGGTCTCATACTCCTGCTGTTCCATGCTTTTGAGCTACTGCCCTTTCTGCACTTATGTTGCCGTTTTTAACGTTGTTGGCAGCTCTGGACAAGATTGCACTTGAAAAGAGTTTTTCAATCAATAGAAGTTAACTAAAGGTCAGAGAGAAAAGGGAACAGAAGACAAAGGCTGTAAGGTCAAGCTGCAGCTAAATACAGCTGTCACTCCTCATGGGAGTGCTAAATCCTGTTAAAGTCCCCTTCCTCGTGTGCCCTGGTGTGATTGAAATCCTCAGAAAAAAACAAATCATCGCTGTTCAATACATGTACATGTCAAGTATGTTGCTCCCCAACAAATGCCACAAAGGATATTTACAGCTGTGGTTCTCAAACCTTTTCATGTCAAGGACCTCCAAATGCATTTTTGTGCCAGGGACCCTCATACAAGATGTGTGTTGTTACAGTAAAAAAATCTAAAAACAGATCTACAGGCTCTAAACAGGCTCATGTTGTGAGCTTGTAGATAAGCTATTTAAAAAAAGCCAATTACCTGTATATACTGTAGGGTTAAAGTGGTTAAACTGATTTTCATGCTATATAAGCTAATTTGGCTGGGGACCCCCTGGAACCTCCTCAAGGTCCCTTGGGGGTCCGTCCCCAGACCCCACTTCGAAAACCACTGCTTTACAGTACCTCTTGCTTTTCTATATCTTAGCCCTTTTTTTGTATTCCAGATTCTATAAAAATGTATACACTAGAATTTAGCGGCTAGATCCTCCAGAATTTGGGTAATCCAATGAGTAACCACAGAGAACATCTGAACAGAATCATGAACAGACTAGAAAATGTGATCCTCGGAGCACAGGTCTCCGCCAGTACTGTTCCTGATTAATCCTGTCTTACCTATTTATATTACATATTGTCACGTGTCACTTGACCAATGTCAGCTTGGCTGAGACGGACACACACACGGAGGGTAAAACTCTCCTGGCGGAGACAAAAAAATCACACCTCATTCATATTTAGAAACAACAGTGGTCATCACAGTGATGGAAGCTCACTTCAAAAAATATAAATTATTTTTTGAAGTGCTATTTATAGGTTTTTATTTCATCATGCGTCTCGCTAGCCAATCAAAGCATTGGTGACAACATATTGTCACGTGTCACGTGAAGCTTGACCAATGTTAGCTTGGCTGAGACGGACACACACACGGACGGACGGAGACGAAAACATACTCTCCACCATACTGGCGGAGACAACAAAAACATTGATGCATGCAAACATTGAAGCATTGATGGGACCCACATATCACTCAACCGCCCTACATACTTTCTCTATGACCAATGCATGTAAATACAGTACATGCATTCAGTTAGGCTCTAATTGGTGTTCGACATGTGACATCACAGGCCGTCCAAGTTGCTTGTCCTGCAGCACACCTGGATTCAGCAAGTGCATGTCTAAAAGCAGATTTAGTTGTATAACACTATATTAATGCTTTGTAGCTCAGCGCAAGAAACAACCAGGACTTTCATGGGGAAGCTTCAAAAAGAAAATTGAAAGATGGGAATCCATCCATCCATCAATCCATCTTTATCTGCTTATCCGGAGTCTGGTCACAGAGTTAGTTCCAACAGAGAATCCCAGACTTCCCTTTCCTGGTTCACATACTGTAGTTCAAACTGGGGGATCCTGAGGTGTACCAAGGCCAATTAACATTCTCAAAAGCAGCAGCAGTATGATCTCCAAAGCTCCTATAAAGGCTGTCTTTTTAGCAGTCTGAATTGAGATTAGACATAATCTAAAGTCAAGTGAGGCAACCCCATGGCACAGTGTTTAGAGATTAGACTCGGAATTTAAGAGGGTCAATCCCCTGCAACAGCCAATGTCTCCATCCAGTGTACAGCTGTATCTCCTGTGTAAGTGCTCTTGAGCAACTCATCGAACCCCTACCGCCTCCCTTTCCGTGAGTCACTTGTGAGACAAGGCGCATCGTGGATAAGTATCAGCCACGTCTATGAGAACTGCCATGGTAATGTACAACATGTGTGTGGGAACATGGCTGGGGGATATTACCCCTGTCTTATTCACCTTATACTCGCCGCCAAATCGACAGCTGCAGCGCTCAGCTGCACTTGACCGCTTTATAACGCGAGCGTTTCATGATCTATGTGTGTCATAAAACTGTGGGGATGAGAAAGGCATACAGAGAAAATGTGTGTGAGTGGAGTCATTTCGGCATCTCAGATAGCTGCGCAAGTGCTGAGCAAGGCAGAGTGCTGATAGGCATTTTAGGAAACACAGAGGCTTATTTTTGTAAAAGGAAGCTGGCTGTCCACCGCTTGGCGTATTCTCTCTTTATTCAGAGAGACAGCTTAAAATGCTGAGAGGGAGACAGGGAAAGGGAGGGCACACCAGAGAAGGCTCTGGAAAGGATTTGATACGTATGTGGGTCTGGATATCTTAACCACTCATCCACCAAAAGCCACATGGAGATTGTTGAATCTTGTGCTAGCGAATAATTAGCCTTTGGACCTAGTGAGTATGTACTGTAAGTGATGATGCACTCAAACTCATCTAACTGTGTTTTTCTTTTAACTGCATGTCTTCAATAGCTAGTCCCTCATATTGTTTCAGTACCCTGCTCTGACAGCAGCAGCTGCAGCAAAATACACTGACGTTTAGGGTTTCACTTGGCATATAGTGAATACACTATTCACTTTGGTACTAACAATACACTCAACAGGAAATAATGGAACTGCACAGCAGGCCTGCCAAGATTGGCTTGATTTTCAATTGTATCCAGCATAGTGATGCACTCCAACAAAATACTGCAAGGCTGCAGGTCAGGTGGGTTAGCTTCAACTAAAAGACAATATTGTGATGGGTAGAGGGAGGGACACACAGAGAGAGAGAGAGAGAGAGAGAGAGAGAGAGAGCATGGAAGTTGAATGTTTCTTTTCCTCTACATACAACATGCTACAATATGTATGTATGTGTATTTTCATGCCTCTCTCCATGGTTCTGAATATACTGCTGAGCCTACTGAATGCGTTTTCATGGCTCTGTCCGTGGGGCTGAATATACAGTGAATGCAGGTTATACAGGCTACTGAATGTGTGTTTTCATGCCTCTCGCCGAGGTTCTGAATATACAATGTATGCAGGATATATAGGCAGCGGCATTAGATCAGTGGTTCTCAACCTGTGGGCGAGGGCCCACTGATGGACGGCAAGGGTATTTCAAGTGGGCCCCCAAATAATTGGCAAAACACTAAGATTTGAATGATGATATAACATTCATATCAAAAAGTTATACCAATAAATAAGAACTTTATGGAACTATATCGTATGGCACATCAAAACAAACCATTAAAGATGATATTTTACTCCCTAACATGTTTTAAACATTCCTTTCCAAAAGCAAAATTCAAATAGCCTGCCTAGCGTCTACCTTCCCAAAACACAACAGCATTTATTACATCTTTGGTTTGTGGCTTTCAGGTTGCTGGTCTACAAATAATAAGCTGTTTTAGTTGAACATCAATTCTAATGCTTTGGTGTGCTGGCACTGTTGAATGTTGCTGTTTTCATGTTTCATATTTCTGCAGACAGCATTTCCTAAAGAAGAATTTATGCAATGGGACTTCAAGAAAATTAAAAACGCTGTCATGTTTTGATAAATGTGACAATAGCCTTTGGGAAATTACCTCTCGCTGCCTGATTTTTCTTATTCTGCAGGCTGGCGGATCAGGTTTGGATCATTGTTTTATGTGCATGAAAATCGGCGAAATGGGTTGGACGTGTTTAGACACACACACAGCAACGCTAGCTTTAGCACCCTGGACAGAGTTCATGTCAGATAGCACTGCAAAAGCGCCCACTAGCAGCCCGTTCTACAGAAACCTACAAGCTAAAAGCTGGTTCATTATTTCAGCACCGCGGACAGAGACTAAATGTAGATCAGAGCACATGCTGTCTTTTCTAACCAGCACCATGGACAGGGCCCTTTCTTTTAAAGAGTAAATGCATTATGAAGTCGTGAACTTCTCCCATTACCGGTGTGTGCATTTTTTCGCTGTCGGGTGGAGATCTTGTATGTCCAAATCCTTATTTTTTTTTAATGATTATGATGTTTTTTAATTAAAATAGTCAAAATAGCCGATCAACAAGCTCACAACGCGCCGTGATGTGTTGTGTTGTGAGCTTCTAAATGTGCTATTTTCACTACTTTTGTTGACACTCCTGTATGAAGTACGAAAAAACATGAAGACTTGAAATATGGAGATATAAAGTTTCTGCCCGACAGCAACGACTAGTTAGGGACCCTCCCCATCAGGTAGCCAGGAAGATACCATTAGTTTTTATTTTTGTTGTTGTGGTTGCTGCTGCAGAAAACAGGAAAGGAGTGTGTTGTTTGTGCAAATAATTGAGTGTATAGAGTCTGTAGCATTGGAAAAACAAACCTGCCACTGTTTATCGTTTTGTTTTGATTGAAACGGCTGCTTCTTGCCACTAATCAAATCCTCTGCCACTATAGCCCGTTAATGAATGGAATCTGCAGAGCTATGCCACGCCAATGTCCGCCGAATGCATTTAATGGAAAATATGGTATTACGTATTTATTTCCATGATTATTTACAGACTGCTGATAGAACATACCTAATTCACATCCTATCATTCACAGCACTTGGGCAGTTTGCGGTTTACATTTATAAATTTTTAGATGGAAAATGATGCATCATGACCATGTGTTACCTCATGACTTTTCCCTTTTAAACACACTGCAGTAAAGACATTGCTGTGTGGCGGCTCTTCAGCAGCTCTCTGCCTGTGACCTTTAAAGTGAATCCGGTTTAGTGCCAGGGGTATTTATTCAATTCATCAAATACCTTTCCTATTGCTTGGTCTATTTATGCATGAACATCTTCCTGGCAAATGGCCTTATCCGCATTCATTCTACACTGGCACGCACGCACACACGCACGGAGACACGTTCATATACATCCACACACAATAACAAATTCACACATACAGTCTCTCTCTCTCTCTCTCTCTCTCTCTCTCTCTCTCTCTCTCTCTCTCTCTCTCTCTCTCTCTCTCTCTCTCTCTCTCTCTCTCTCTCTCTCTCTCTCTCTCTCTCTCTCTCTCTCTCTCTCTCTCTCTCTCTCTCTCTCTCTCTCTCTCTCTCTCTCTCTCTCTCTCTCTCTCTCTCTCTCTCTCTCTCTCTCTCTCTCGCCCCCACCCCTTCACCAACTGGCAACAGTATAGAAGATTAGTTGCACTGGGCAGCTCACAGTGGCAAACAGTAGAATAATATTGTTGCACTGAAAAGGTCCCATGGTCAGCAATAGAAAATATGGTTTTAATGGAAAGATCCCAGTGGCCAACAGTCAAATAACAGTATGTAGTTATTTTCCTCTCCCAAGTAACAGTGTGGCCCGTTATACATGGTGTTGAGTGCATGTACGCTCTGCAACCCTTCCCTGGATAAATAAGGCCTTTTAAAAATACAATCATAATCTGTCCGTTTCAATTTCTGCAACAATTTAGCTACCAATAATGTGAGTAAAGATTTGTAACAGCATTACTATCCAAGCGTTGCATTTTAATTTGATGTCACCACTCAATTTCAGCATCAGTACACAAACACAGGCCTGGCTTTTAACAGTTCTTAAATTTTCTGTTGGAAAGCTCTCGCTCTCTCTCGCTCTCGCTCTCTCTCTCTCTCTCTCTCTCTCTCTCTCTCTCAAATTGCAATTTACATTCAATTATCATGCAGTCTCTCCTTCTCTCACTTCCCTCTTCACCCTGTATTATCAACCTATCAAACTCTCTCTCAAACTGTGCTCTCTTTTTCCCCTCTCCATATAGCAGTCATTATGTCTCACCTAGCCTGCTCATTTTCTCTCTCTCTCTGTTGTTCTTTCCCTCCTACCCTCTTTCGATCACTCACCCTCTCATTTACTTGTGCAACCCTAACCCCCCTACCCTGTCAGACCCCCACCATGGTATATAAAATAGAGCGGACAGGTCTTGTGTTATTGGTTAAATCCATAAAGTATCCACACGGAATTTCTCAGCATTTCAGTCAGTCTCGGAGAAACGTGTCGCAGAGTGGCTGGGGAATACATTTGTGCTGCAGACGTCCGGCACACAGAATAATTACATACATTATGGAACCTCTTTTCTCATAAAATAAATGACTCCTGTCACGCCATCAGATTAAAGACTGCTCTCTGGAGTCTCTGCAGAACACAGAAGCACTCAATGACAGCGGCCCTCTCTTCACAACAGCCATGTGCAGTTAAATTGTTAAACAGAGTTGTGTGTGCATGGACACACACACACACACACACACACACACACACACACACACACACACACACACACACACACACACACACACACACACACACACACACACACACACACACACACACACACACACACACACACACACAGTGCTCAGGGCGGACTCTGTTCCTATTAAACTATTAACAGTTGGCCCTTTATCTCTCAGTGTCTGGGCAAAGTCACTTTCACCCATTTAAAACAGCCATGTCTCTGAATACTGGGAGCTTAATCTATCAGTGAGGCTCAACCGGGCTGACTAATCCTCACAAATGTGCCTGTTTTTTTGATTCAACCTTATTATACATCTGATGTTTTTAAGCAAAGCATTTCTAACTCACAGATATGTGGTTTGTATCAGAGGCAATGGCATTGTCCTTGAATATCCAGCTGAGGTATGATGATAATGATAAACAAACCTCATATAGGCAAGGCAAGGCAAGGCACACTGTTCAAGGCAACTTTAACATAACTGTTCTGTTCTGACAGGATGACACACAAGGATCACAACATCCTTCTTCATGTACGATAAGGTGACCAAAATACAGTGTCAATAAAGACAAAATACAAAGGGGAGGGGATTCTAATCACACACACACACACACACACACACACACACACACACACACACACACACACACACACACACACACACACACACACACACACACACACACACACACACACACACACACACACACACACACACACACATCCATCCAGACAGTAGACTACAGCATACTTTAGACACATCATCCAGTCAGGCAGACTAGACACAACATGTATTTACACAGAGAGTAGTGGCGGAATGTAACTAAGTTAATTTACTCAAGTACTGTGTTTAAAGGTAGGGTAAGTGATATTTTTTGGTTAAAACAAAAAGTATTTAGTTAAAAGGTTAAAGCACTATATTCTGATAGTAATCATTGCTATAGAGTGTTTGTTCAGTAACAGGAGTCTCCCGTCTCTCCAGCTCTTTAATAAACAGAAAATACATTTTTCGGTAGGTGTCAAAATCTCAGCCAATCAGGAGAAAGTACCCATTTTTAAGCTTAATTTGTATAGTGTTCCAGTTCCAATTTTGTCTGCTAATTTCTTAGTGTCATCACTTCCAATTTCACTTGTTTAATCTGTATCCTGATTGAGTTATCTGTCCTGAATGGATAAAATTGGAAATTAAACTGAAATGAAAATGCATTTTCTGTTTAATAAAGAGGTGGTGGAGAGACAAGGAGACTCCTAATACTGAACAAACACTCTACAGCAATGAGTACTATCAGAATATAGAGCTATTTAACACTTATTTTAACCAAAGCAAATCACTTACCCTACCTTTAAGTAAAATCTTTACATACTTTCACTTTATTTACATTATTCAGTATTCTATACTTCTGCTCCACTACATCTCAGAGGTCAAATTGTACTTTTTATACCAGCACAATTATTTGAAAACTTAAACTTAAAGTTACTTTGAATATTTAGATTATTATTACAAAACATAGCAACATAAACCAATGTAGCCCTATGTGAATACAAGACTCTTAACATAGTATTTACTACACTGTCGTATTTCTACTTATAACTAAGTAAAACATCTGAGCACTTTTTCCACCACTGACACACAGAGAGAGAGAGAGAGAGAGAGAGAGAGAGAGAGAGAGAGAGAGAGAGAGAGAGCATGTCTTCAGGTGTGTGAGTGTGTACCCCTGTGGTGATGAATGAGAAAATGAATGAACAGCCTCAGGCCTATTTTCCAGCATTTCCCAGTGCTACTTAAAGCTGAGTGAGTTTGTTTTCCGGGCTGTCACTCAAACGTGTGAGTCATGGAAATAAACAGTGTGCCGCTGTGTACACGCAAAAAAAAAGGTCCAGGATTTCCACACAATGTGTACATCACTTAAAAATGCAATTGAAAGAACTTTCACTTCAGTGATTTGGTTCTGCTCCATCTGTGTTATGAAGCATGGTGGCTTCCTTTTTTAATTATTCGTTTTTTTCAGGCGTTGTGAGCTTGTATGCTGCTATTTTCACGACGTTTGTGCAATACTCTTGTATGATGAAGTAGGGCATAAATTAAAATTAAAATACACCTACATCATAAGAGATACAAGGTTTCTGCTTAGCGTTTGACTGTGACCCGATGATCTGAACCTGACACAGGGGCAAGGCAAAATTCTGGGGATATAGAGGTCCTTCTCTGGGGAAAAGGAAATAGTGACACAATTTTCCGCAATTTGACATAATAAATATGTCAAATACCTAAAACACTCACAGACTTTGGGGGAGATTATTTAAAAACTTTTAGTTAATTAAGTAATTATGTTTTGCAGCTCAGTAATTGCTATTGGTACTGTATATTTACATAAAATACAATTGTACTGTTATGATTACTACTAGCTTCTACACTGCACTCTTCTTGATAAAGAGCTGAATCATGTCTGTTTCACATCCAGCTTTTAACGGGCATACATTCAGATAAAAAGACCATGCTCACAGTGCAAATACATTTAAAGGACATAAAACCACATGAAAAGAACATGTTAACATGGAATAGTTGTAATTTCAAACACAATGCATAGAAAGCAGCATGAGTACAGATGAGACTGTGATGACATCACAGAGTGTGTTCCATTGCCAATAAAAGCTCATGCTGAGCAGTAGTGACCTATTTTCCAAACTACTTAGTGCTTAGCCTCTTTTTCAATCACCATAAATCTCACCTAAGATAACAAACCTCTTAAAAATCAACCTCCTAATTGAGGAAAGGGCTGGGGCTTTCTGGGTTACAGCATGGCTGTACAGGAGTCTAGCATTCCAAAAGAGGGTCTGTGTGTCTGGACCTAATCTGCAAACTAATTCGAATAGTGTATGTTTTATTCAAGAATAATACAAAAATATATATTGACATTACTTAAAATGTTTGAGCAAGATTACAAAAATGACATATTAATAATGTTATAATAAAAATATAATAGTAATAATAATAGCAATTAATAATCGTAATAAGAAAATTAAATACGAATATCAATAATCCAGATGTCAAACATCTGGTGTGGCACGTGGCACCAGCTTTAATGGGCATGTTGCCTGTTGTCACCTGTGTGCCTGTTTGCCTAACTCTACCAATGAAAACAAAACACAACTATGAAAAACACCTCTCTATGACTAGACAGGTATAAATCCAGTATTCAGACTGGACTAGACCAGATTATACCTCGGGGTATATAACAGGCTGACCCACTTTAGCCGGGGGTATATCGACGTTCAGAAAAAGGTATGAATTTAAGAGTTTTCGCTGGGTGATCACTTAGCAATGGAACCGAGTCTCGGAGCTGCAGCGGAGCGGGAGGTCACAGAGTGAGAGTAGATCACCGGTAAGTCGGATGATAATAAACCTTTAATCCTCTGAAGTTGCCGGCTTTCACATAATATTAACGAGCAAGGAGCCTATTTAAATTTCAGTAATTGTAACAGCGTTATTGAATTGGAAAATGTAATTAGTAACGTGTTGCGAAGTAACACATTAGGCCCCACACTGCTCAACAGACACTTTGAAAATGCTGCAGGAGTCCAAACAAGAAACAGCAAAGAGAGGCAAACTTAGAGAGGCCTGGCAAATTGCATGCTATGCAAGGAATTCCTGTGACCTTGGACTCGTGTGCGATGCACTGTCTGAATTTACAAACCTGTCTCAGCAACTCCAGGACCATTCAATCACACTTTTGAGAGCAAAACAGCTTCTGAAGCGCACCACCCGAGTGCTGGCATCATTCGAAGACTCTCAAGGGGAGAAATCGGAGGATGCATTGAAAGCACAAGCTTTGGGACATTTTCAATCATTTTCCTGGAGGTAAATGCAAAGCTCACTCCAATCAATGCAAAGCAGTCCTAGAAAGTCTCATCAACAACATGGGGAAGCAACTTTCATTCGAAGATGATCATCCTGGATACAAGAAACTGGCCATCAACACCTGGCATACAACATTATGCGTCACAAGAGACATTTTTGTGAAGAGCAAAAACTTAACACTATGAGAGATCCTTGAGCACCCACACAGTGAGCCTGAAGGCCTTAAACCACTAAGATGATCAATTTGCATGGCTGAGTGTGAAAGGGGCTTCAGTATGAACAATGTAAGCACAGACAAGAGATCTACAAGGTTGTAGTCCAATGCAAATAATTTGATGATGAGCATCAATGAGCTGTAAGTCTTTTCAGTCCAAGTACATCACAAAGTGGTTTAAGAAGCCATCGCTCTGCCATGCAAGCGAGGAGGCAAAGCACACCTCAAATGCCTGAGTACAAACACATTTAGGAGGCTTTGTAGACTAACAGCTATTTTTTTGTTGTTGTCCTACTGCTCTGTAGGGAACCCACCTCCCCTTTATGATCTACAAGCTCACAATGCGTTGCATCACAAACACATTGTGAGCTTGTAGATTGCCTTTTTTCAGCATGTGAATGAAGTATAAATCAGATTTAACCACATGAACCCCAGTTTCTCTAATCTGATACATATAGCCTAAGTTTGACAATGGCTTAGAACACAAGTGAACATGCTCTTTTACAGTGTGCAATTGTGCTTGTGAAGAAATGTATCACCTCCTGTTTGTGTCCTCACAGCCAAGTTCAGAATAATATTTAATGAATGAGTGTTTGCAACAAAACTGCAGGAATGTTCACTGTTAATACTGTTACGATAAGCAGATAAGCCTATTCAGCCATTTTTAATAATACATGCACTCTTAAATCAAATTCCATGCTTTGCATTAAAAATCCCAGTTGATGAACCTGTGCTCCAGGGGCCATATTCATAAAACATGTAATCCAGGCTAAAAGTTGCAGCTAACTTATTGGGTTACTGTAGATGATGATTAATAATAACACTACAAAATCTGTCCAACGTGTTTAAATCTCCCCAACTGTTAAAGTCTGGGCCCATTTTTACGCCCATATTTTGAACGTATGTTAGGTGTCTGATACATCAATCTATTTTTGTCTGTGAATTTTGCGGGAGGGACACTTTTTCTCACATCTGTTCGGAGGCATGAATTATGGGACCACAGCTTGCGTATACTGTATGTCATTAGAATGCCTTATTCTTCATACAAAATAAATTGCAATAGTGCCAAACCTCAAATAAAATATTTATGTGCCCAACATTTGTCAACACATATAGAAAAGAAAGAAAACATATGTCAAACGATCTTTGTATGCATAATATAGACATGATGCAAAATTACAAATTCAACCGATTTGTATTTCTTTTCAGTTGGCGCATTTAGAGCTGAATTATTAGGCGTGTTTGCCGTTTTTGCAAGTGTGGCCTCAGTTTCGCCTATTGGACTTTCATGCCAACTTGTGATGCTATTAATTTATAATATTGACCACATCACATGAACGCAGTCTTACCTTGATGAGGATACATTATAGATGAAGTCTAGCTGCCTGTGTCCATTACTCCAATTCCGATGTAGGAGTCGGACAGTGGAGGGTTCGTCCAAAGGACAGATTCCCCTCAGTAATCAATGAAGCGATAAAAAAATATCTGGATTTTGACGGATTCCAGAAAGACATGTTTTACCTCGGCAAAGGTGAGTGAGCAATTGTTCAGTAGAAAGGGCTTATATAATATTCATTCCATGTTGTGAGGTTTAACTTTGTAAACTAACTTCTTATTCTCATTATATGTGAGAGCTGGCTAGTACTGTTCTTTATTAACATTCGCTTGCACTGATCTACAGGTACAAGTTGTCATGCGATGCGTCGAGCCGCGTTGTAAGCTTGTAGATTTGTCCATTTTGAGGAGTGGTGACATTGTCACGTTTTACTTCTGACATAGGACGTTCCCGGTTGCCTTTTATGGTCTTAAATGGGGCGTGGAGCAATGCAAATGATTCTCCACCTGAACGCGCCTGTGACTGTCAGACAAAAATGAGGAACACAAGTGATACACACATACAGTACACTGTATCAGAGATTTACACAGCCTTTGGTGAATCGCACGTCTGTTTTTACTTAGATAAATTACGCACATCTTTAGTCACTTTATGTACACGTTATTTACGACCAGCTTAGTGAATCAGGCCAATTGGCTGTTAAAAGTCTTGTCTTGCTTACAATAAATTGTTGATAACACATACCCAGTCTTTCATAATGCTCTCACTTATTTGTGGATGCAGTAATACACTATTACTGCATCCACAGTGAAGTCACTGAAGTCACTGAAGTCAATACAGTGAAGTCACTGTATTAGGAGTAAGTTAGCAAGTGTGTGTGTGTGCGTGTGCGTGTGCGTGTGCGTGCGTGTGTGTGCGTGTGTGTGTGTGTGTGTGTGTGGGGTGCTCATGGGATGTTGCTCCTGGAGAGGTGTGTACGAGGCTGGGAGGGAATCATCAAAGTATACCCCACTGACTACAAGAACCTGACAACACCACTGGAAATAAAAACTCAACATATTAGAGAGGTTTATTGTCGGTATCAGTCGATAACCCACGAGTCTGTCCCGTTACAATGCACTAGACCCCTGGGAGATGGATTGCTGAGGTGGCGCGCCACACCTACCATCAGCTCCCAGTACTTACCGCACGACTTGCGCCGTGCTACTCACACGCTGAGTTGGCGGTGCCCCGGGATCGAACCCATGACCTTGTGGTCATCTACCGACTGAGCAATCCGGACAACAAATGAGAACGTAGTATAGTATATAAACCACACAGATGACAGCAGCTGGAGGTATACCTACTTTCGAAGAGCTTGTGCTAACTCTCAGTCCAAAAGGCTCAGCGATGACCAGAAGAAAACTCTAGGATCCAGAATAAATGTCACAGCTGAAGCCATGAAGGCATCAAATTGATTGTTGTCAAGTATGTGGCAACCATCAACCATCACTGACTGCTGGGCTGCATGGCAGCGCAGCCTCGTAGGGGTCACCTGCCACTGGATCGATGACACTGCTGACACTGCTGACACTGCTGCTCAGTCGTGAAGAACCCTGAGGGGGTCACACACATTTGAAGTCCTGGCTGCTGCTTAGGAGACATCCACTCTGAATGACGAAGCCATGACAAGGTTGTCAAGACTACTACTGACAGTGGTTCCAATTTCCTTAAAGGGGTGGGTATTGCAAGTAAAAGAGAAAAATATCATGGTATTTCTTATTGAAACCCTTCGAAAATGCATTTTCATAGTGATACCAAATAAGAACTTAAAGTATACTATGTTATAGTTCCATTGATCCAAATCAGAACACAGTGAATTGGTTAATAATGAAAATGAAGGCCTGGGCCGTAGCGTGACAGTCCAGGCACCCTAGGTTGCAATGCCGATAGCGTGTCGCGGGTTCGACTACCGTTCCCGACGACCTTTTCTGCGTGTCACCCCCCATCTCTCTCCCCATTTCCTGTCAGCCTACTTTCTCTATCCCTCTCTAAGTAAAGCATAGGCATACAAAAACAAGTATGACCTAAGTCATAATAAAGCCACATGTGGCAGGCTTTTTTGGCCCCAATCTTTTCATAGACCTGATTACTTGTTTTTTGGATTGCTTGTTTCTCTCGCCAAACCTGGCAACATCGCTGTAATGTTTTTTATATAAGTGGTGGCAACATTTTGTGACACCACACGGGTCTTCCCAACAATAGCTAAGATTGAAGTCAGTGTGAACATGGGCAAATAATAACTTAATAGCCAAACTAGGTGTAATGAAGCACGCTAGCATTTAGGCTAACCATCCTGGCTGAAGCTGTCTCCCTTTCTCTCTCTCTCTGCTGTGTAACTCCGTGCGTTGCCTTGTTGTGATATCTGTGCGTCCATGCTGGCCCCTAATATGGTGTGCTTCCGGGTGGTTCAACCTAACTTAACAATGAGGATCGTTCTGATTGGATCCCTTCCCAACTAGTCCCTCAAAAAGAGTAATTCTGATTGGATCTCTTCTCCATTCGTCCCGCCCTAACATTTTCTCAGGTGTCGAAATTTTTCACTCGGGTGTCGGAAAGAGACTGGTGCTGTTTATAGAGCCGACGCTAGCGCATGCGGCTAAAAAGATTATGAAAATGAAAATGCACATCCATTGGAACACTTAACACGGAAGTCTATCGGCTGCCACACACACACACACACACACACACACACACACACACACACACACACACACACACACGAAGTATTTATGTTACTTCATGTCATTGTATTAAATGATGGACATGTTTTGTTTGTGTACTTTTTCTATATGAGCACCTGAACAATGTCTGTAGCATGAAAACATCTGGTCCCTATACTATACGTGTGTCTGCTCTGCTCTACTCATTTCTCCAGTCTCAGGTTTGAGCACTGCAGAACTGTCATTTGTGGAGGAGTGATGAAGCTATATGGCAGCAGCTCTCAACATTCTCCAGGCAGAAACTAACTCTCACATGGGTTGGCTTCTCCCCACCATCTATCTTCTGGAAGACAAGCAGGCAAAGATGGAGACTTCAGTCAAAGTGTGCCTCCCACTGCCTCAGTCTCTCCAACAAGGCCTCAAAGAGTGGTTCACAAACTTTTTCCATGTCAAGTACCCCCAAATTAATATATATTTGGCCATGGACCCCCATCTGAAAACATTTTGTGCCAGGGACCCTCATACAAGATTTGTGTTGTTTCGAAATGTTTCGAAAATATTCATATTCTTTCAAGACTTTTTTTTAAATATCAGATCTGCAAGCTCACAATGCGTCACATTAGATGGGCTATTTTCAAACAGCAATGTATAATGTAGGTTTAAAGTGGTTCAAATGATTTTAATGCTGTATAAACTAATTTAGCTGGGTCATCCTGGAACCCTCTCAAGACCCCTGGGGGTCCCCGGGGTCAACGAGATTGATAATATGGCTATTTGCATATTATGAAATAATCAACAGTACAATTAGGCTGACTCACACCATACATATTTTTTGTTGAACAAAATCAGCACGCACGCACGCACGCACGCACGCACGCACGCACGCACACACACACACACACACACACACACACACACACACACACACACACACACACACACACACACACACACACACACACACACACACACACACACACACACACACACACACACACACACACACACACACACAGCTCCTCTTCTCAGTCACTAGTCGACTAGCATTGTCACTCTAATCTCATCACAGCTGGAACAACAAGTAGCCTAGTGTTGATTTTGACGGCAAATTTTGATTTAGTTTTAGTCATAGTCTTTTGAATCAAATTTCATTTAGTTTTTGTCATATTTTAGTAATCTGAAAAGTTTTAGTCTAGTTTTATACCACTAAATATCATAAGATTTTGGTCAACTAAATCTACAGTTGATTGTGTCGACAAAAACTGTATTTTGGCAGACCTTAATGGCTGATTTTACACTTTGTCGCATGTTGAAAATAGCCGATCTACAAGCTCGCAACGTGTCACAGCGCGGCGCGTTGTGAGCTTGTAAATCTGCGCAGCACCCGAGCGCAACCAAGCATACAATTACTTGTATTTTAGTTCTACTGGATGTCTTCTCCACTAGTCCCTTACTAACATTTGTGTATAGTTTTTATTTGTTGACGAAATAGTCAATATATTTAGTCTTAGTTTTAGTCATCATAGCTTAGTTTTGAATTAGTTTTCGTCAGTGAAAAAAGGTAGTCGACAAACTTTTTTCGTCATAGTTTTAGTCGACAAAATGAACACTGATGTAGCCAGGTGCTCTGTCCGGTAACAACCCATCACCTTTACCTCACATCTCACACATAATGCACATATGCACATTATGCAAGCTTGCTCGCTCACTCACTCTCTCTCAAATATCCTCACAGAAAAATAAGACAGTAAACCCAAGACCCACGGCTCACCAGTGCGGCCAACAACCCCCTGCGCCAAAAAAGCTATAGGTCTCTTGGTGGAGAGAGTTACGCCAAGACATGGGGACGCTACACTCTCCCAACGGTTCGAATCCAAGCGCACCCTTGCGCTTCACTCCAGTGACACTTCACGTCTTGAGTACCTCACGGGAGCAGCGCGCAACTTCTGACACCAGTGTACCAACCAAATAGTGCAGTGCCCTGAGCCGGGATCGAACTCGAAGTACACAGCTCACCAGTCTGGCCAACAACCCCCTGTGCCAAGAAAGCCAGCTCTCTTGGAGGAGTGAGTTACGGCCAGACATGGGGACGCTACACTCTCCCCATGGTTTCGAATCCTTACTCCTTCGGAAAGTCTCCGGTTTGATCAGTGGCTCCCCCTGGGTTAGTGTGGAAGTGTCCTTGAGCACAGCACTCCTAACTGGTCCCGATGTCTATTTGGTTTCATTTTACACACTGGTGGTCCCCGGACCACTGGTTGAGAACCACTGCTACAAGGTAGTAAGACAGTGGTTCTCAACATTTTATGGGTCAGGGCCCACTTGAAAATCTTTTAAAGTGTCCGCGACCCTCACGATCTGACCACTTAACACGGCAACCATTCGTGCGTCACGAAGATGCCACATGTTGTAAGCTTGTGGATTGCCTATTTTCACTTTTTGCTGTACGAGAAAAGTAAAGGGCTTTTAGTTGTTCTTTTGATCAATTAACCAATCAAAGCATTTGTTTATATAGTGAAATCCAACTGAGACAAAGCCTCATTTGTATATTGGGGCTCAGCAACTAATTACTAATTAAAACAGCACTGCCAGGAGAATAACAAAACAGCTAAGATAATGCACAACACAACATCAAACAATTACATCAAATTAACCCATTCACGCATCTGTGTCATTTTAGATTTCTTTGGCTATTCAAAAATAGCAGATATACAAACTCATAGCGCGGCACCGAGTGCTGCGGTATGAGCTTGTTATGACTAACCAATACATTTGGACATACAACTGTAAATGTGTATTTGTATTACCCAAGGACATTATATTCAGGTATACCATACAACATTTTACCATTTGCTATTTAGATTGTTCTGCAGACAGCTATGTGTAGTGTGGACTATGTAGGGATATCAGCCTCAGATCTGTTGTGCATTGGACTATAATACACTTGAATAGTGAAAAGCTGTTGACTAGGTTCATGGCAGCAGCTGCACTATAGCTGACAAACTAAGAAATTATTCATTACAGCTGTACCCTGGACCCAAGCTGAGAATCTAAACAGTATGCTGTAGAATAATTATAACTCTGTGTGTGTGCGTGCGTATGTGTGTGCGTGTATGTGTGCGTGTGCGTGCGTGCGTGTGTGCGTGCGCGTCCTTTATCTTCACCATGGCATAACATTAAGTCATCAACATGGTACACTAAACTAAATAAATTATTAATAGTAATGAGGAAATTATTTCTATTTGTCTCTCTATTGTGCTAAACAAAAATGTGTTACCAAACCATTCCCAGAGGGCATCATGAAATATCAATGTGTAAATTGCTAACGTCAACAATGACGTTAGCAATTTACGTCGACTATTGGACTCTCCTGTTAAACTTGTGCTCATTCTAAAATGCAGAGTGAGAGACTATGAGTGAAGCTTTAACATAGTTTAAATCATATCGACTTTTGGATGCAACAAGGCAGGAAAGGAGCACTAATTAACATAATTGGGGCGGAAAATCACACAATTGGAACAAATGACTGCTTCCCAGAGACCTGTCTATATTTTGTCAGTTATAAAAGCTTGGCAACTCTCTATCGAGTTACTTGACGGGCCATTTGATTGGAATTAAATTGCCCAGTGTGAACACTGCACACCACTGGCTGTGGAATAATGGAGATGCATTCTTTTCCATGTTGAATGAGGAAATGCGAGTGATTGTCATGCCTGGGTGTTTCAACAACTACCCCCCGGGGGTCCAGAAAAAGCTGCTTAACTTAACACTCGATGGTCTGCATTTCATCTTCAATAGCACAAGGGGTAGCTGCATCAGAGGATATAGATTAGTACAGGGTTTCAATTCATATTCACCATATTCAATAATCGCCTCACTTTGAACAGCACAACATTGTACTGCACTATCACTGTAACCCAGTCTGATACGTTGTGCAGGTAGGAATGTGCTGTTTACCTTCCATTTCCCTCACCAGGAGACAGGTACAGGAACCAATATGGGCTACAAAGGATATCGCACTTAAGTTTCTACTGCTTGGCAATGTCCCTGTAATGTTAGTAGTTTAGTCAACATGAATCTCTTGTGGAAGACAAGTGTGCTCAACAAAAACAATAAAAACACCTTTTGATGTAAAATGGCCTAAAAACAAAACAAAACCCCCGAGGTATGAGCAAAATACACTCATTCTTTTCTCTGTATCCGCAAAATTTGTCCACAGCGTGCATTAAAGATCCAGTACACAGTGCCATGTTCAGTGTAGAAATGCTGCCTTACAAAGAGTGCTCAACCCAAACCAAGCCATTCTCACGTCCAACTCATCACATTTTGCAGCTCTGTCAGCAGGCGGCAAGGAAGCTTCGCTGGATTTGAGGCCAAATAGGAAGTCATTATCAGCATGCAGTTCTAATTAATGGCCCAGCAGATGTCGCTATTTCCCCTCCTGCTGGCTGCAAAATAATTTTTACTCCATTCAAGTGAATGAGGTTTTGGCCTGATTTTTACTTGATTTTATTACCGTAGTAATAATTTTCAATCGCTAGTTTAAAGTCTTTTTTCAATGAATATGATGATATGTGTTTAGTAAATTATGGTCCCGATAATGTTTTAATTAATAATAAAGTTGGGTATGTTTCTCTTGGGCTTCTACTGGTTCTACCGAGTGAAGACCCGCCCTCGCTGCGGTTGCAGCTAATAGCAGTTGTGTCCGGTTGCTTTTCGGAACCAGAAGTTCCAAGATAGTGGATTTGAATTAGCCGAAAAATTGGCTTGAAAACGGGTGTGTAGAAATCATCAACGACCGCCATCTGACGGTTCCCTTCGTCCATATTTCTTTTTACAGTCTATGTCTGTCAGTAGCCCTAAACGTCCAACATTTAGGGATTAACCCTTCCTCAATCCCTAACCCCAAACAAAAACCTATGCCTAACCTGCACATATTGCAGCTCTGTCAGTAGCCCTCCCCAAGTGGTACTGTGACTCCAGTGTGTTGTTGTGCAAACATATAGACCACAGAGTTAACTTAACTCTTTAACTCCCAGAAATAAAACATTGTTTGCTAAGCCACTGCCAGCGATTTCCGAGTATTTTCACTAACCTTTGAAAAATCATAGAATATTATTCTTCACAACGATCCATACAGCTTCTACATACATCTGGTGTAGAAGGTTGCTCTGGCTTCACAGAGTTTGAAAGACTTAGCTCGTGTGACTGGGTAAATAATTGGACATACACACTGAATGTGTGTTTTCATGCCTCTCTCCATGGTTCTGAATATATACTCTGTGTATGTATGTATGCAGGTTATAAAGGGCAGGCTAGCTGTAGCTGAGGCTACTGAATGTATTGTCATGCCTCTATCCGTGGTGCTGAATAAACAGTGCATGCAGGTTATAGGCTACTCTACTGAATGTGTGTTTTCATGGCTCTGTCAATGGTGCTGAAAATACAGCCTATGCAGGTTATAGGATACCAATAAATAAGAACTTAAAGTATGACATGATTTTCTTCTATTTTTTTGTGCTCTTGTTGTTGTAGCTTTTTTACCCCTTTTTCTTCTGTTATATCACTGCTGTTGTATCCTATACTGACTCACCTGCCAGTGAGGAGCCCCCACTGGGAAGATGTGGAACCTTCGTCCACTCATCCCGCCTAACACTCCCTGTTGACAGGTGCCACCCCAGCCCGTAGGAATACATGCAGTGACAACACATTCAACTGGCTACAACTATGTAACGGATTACCGCGACCGGACAATTCCCCACACAATAAAAATGTATTCACTTGACTTTATTAAATAAACCAGAAAATGTGCTCCTCGGAGCACAGGTCTCCGCCAGTACTGTTCCTGATTAATCCTGTCTTACCTCACTTCAAGTGACACACCTATGTATAGGTCTCAATTTCATCATGCGTCTCGCTAGCCAATCAAAGCACACCCTTTCAACATATTGTCACGTGTTACGTGAAGCTTGACCAATGTTAGCTTGGTGGACACACGGAAGGACGAGAACAAAAACAAACATACAACAACATTTTTTTTTTTTTATTGTCTCCTGGCGGAGACAATAAAAACCTGGTCTACAAGACCCATCCTGATTGCTGCAAGGAGAACACTGACTCGTTTGTATCTACAGTACAGTGTTCATTTATCCATTTGTAACTCTGAGAGCATACGTTACAAATGTGACCCAATTGGTCCATTTTCAGTCATTTGCAACACTGGAAATCACAGACACCGTTGCCTAACAACGCTTATTTGTGCGAGGCAATTTGCAATGACGTCAACCATTGCCTAACGCCTCAGAGATGTCCATATTCAAGAATCAAGATTTGTATCTTACTAGAGGGTCGGGGCGCTGCGCGCCCCTCCCCCCTATCCGCTGCGCGGTGCTTTGTGTTTGTTGGTCTCTATAATATATAAAGCCATAATAGGAGATGTTCCCAATGGAGCTATGCCCAAATATGGAGTGTGTTGTCTGACCTCACTTGGGTCTCGTTGGGCGGTGGTCGGCGATGACGCTAAGGAACAACATGGCCGACTGTAATGTTGTGAGTTTGTGTTGGCCGCAATTAATTATGCTGCGAGGGGGCAGATGTGTGCTGAGCAGTATGAAGTGGCCTACAGACTGCGCGTAGTAATTCTGCACGTTGTGGCGTGTCTTGTTAGTGACATTGATATGTTGTTTTTGTGTTTAGTCCCACACAGTGGCAGTTTTTTTTGGGGGGTTTTGGGTTTAGAAATGTATATATATAGATAGATAGATAGATAGATAGATAGATAGTGTATACCATTGGTTCTCAAAGTGGGGTCTGAGGACCCCCAGGGGTACTTGAGGGAGTTCCAGGGGGTCCCCAGCTAAATGATAGATTAGGCACCAAATGGACCCTTATGGGTCTGTAACTCTGAGAGTGTACAAATGGAACCAAATGGACCCTAACGGGTCCATTTGGTTCCATTTGTACACTCTCAGAGTTAAATTGACATAGATTTTACAATATAAATTACAATATAAAAAAAGTGATAGAAATGCCATTAAATGGGGGTCTGTAGCCCTAATACATGTCAAACTGGGGGTCCTTGAAATTAAAATGGTTGAGAATCACTGCTAGAGCCGTAAAAAATCTTCTCTTATGGGGGTCCCTGGCATATCTTTTGAAATGGGGGTCCGCAGGCTAATAAGTGTCAATTTGGGGGTCCAATTAGTAAAATTCGTAGTTTTTTGTTCCTCAACATTGTAGGATATTTGGGCACAATCCCAAACTTTACAAACTGTCTTAATGCCCAGAAGTGATACAAGTGATTGACAGTGACACAGAGAGAGAGAGAGTGAGAGTGAGCAAGGGAGAAAGGGAAGGAGGGAGAGATAGATAGATAGATATAAAAATGTATTAACTTTTTCAGATATGAGCTCAGGGGTGCAATCCAGACCAACAACCATTCAAATCAGCCGCATGTAGGCTTTTTATCCAACCTGTCACCTCTTCACGTAATTCTGGGCTTTACTGAAGTGACACTATGACCATAACATAGGAAATATGGAGGTAAATGTTTATTAAATGGTCCATAAAGAAAAACACTCCCACGGAGACTCTCCACACTCACCCTCAGGTTCACACTGCCTTAATGCCCTGCAATACCATCCATTACAACCACACGCTGTTCCTCCACGATTGTGAGGATCAGGGAGTGATGAGGTACAAACAGTAATAATACTGCAACACACACACAGAGAGAGAGAGAGAGAGAGAGAGAGAGAGAGAGAGAGAGAGAGAGAGAGAGAGAGAGAGAGAGAGAGAGAGAGAGAAAGAAAGACACAAAGAGAGAGAGAGGCAGAGAGGGGCGGGGACGGGGGGTAAACAGGTAAAGAGAATAAACACCTCCATTTAACCTCCTATAACCCCATTTTCTCTGTTTACATGTGCACGCCCCACGCACGCACACACACACACACACACACACACACACACACACACACAGACACACACACACACACACACACACACACACACACACACACACACACACACACACACACACACACACACACACACACACACACACACACACACACACAGTATAAAGAGGTGTTCCAGTGACTGGTCTCTCTGGTCTGTGTTGTTGCCAGGCAGATTATCGTGAAGTAAAGTGTTTGTCAGATGCGTGTTCTGTCCAGGGTTAGTGCCGCTCAGTGTGTGTGTGCGTGTGTGTGTGTGTGTGTGTGTGTGTGTGTGTGTGTGTGTGTGTGTGTGTGTGTGTGTGTGTGTGTGTGTGTGTGTGTGTGCTCGGCGCGCACACACATGTGTGTTCACCCAAATAACAAAGTGGAGCACAGCCCAGAACAATAGGAGGTTCTTAACACTCTCTCTTTCCCCCTCCTTCCCTGTCATTTATTTTGTATTTCTCTATTTCCAACCCTCTCTCTCTCCTTCATTTACTCTCTCTCTCTCTCTCTCTCTCTCTCTCTCTCTCTCTCTCTAGTTCCAGCTCTGTAATCCCACTTCCATTCAGCAGAATCCTCACTAATTCTCTCCAGAGGAGAGACTGTCCCTGGATCAGCTCATCGTTGATGTCTCACTGGGACAACACGTGGGAACCGCAGCATCGGTAACAAATGACTGTAATTCTCGCCTGAAAACCAATCCTCGGCCCTCTTCTCTCCAGCTCCTCATTAGAGACACAGCCAACATTTAGTTAAGCATGGCGTAGCAGTGACTCTCTGAGAGATGGCTCAGAGAGACCAAGTTTCCCCCGCAAGTAAACAGGACACTGTTGGACAATTCAGGCACGCTCAAGTGGTTCCAAACAGCTACTGAAAATGCATCAATAGCTCCATATTTGGCTGGGCTACACTCAGAGCTGAACAAGTACCCAGGAATATCTATAACCTTAGCTTGTGCTTGAGAAAATGCATTACAAGGCTGTGTAAAAAAGCAATAGGACAATCTTGGTATCGGCTGTCATGAAAGCAGTCTCACTTTCCCACTAGATTTCCTTTCCAACAGGCCTTAAAACGATGTTGAACTTTGGTCGAACCTTGGGTTTGACTAATTGGTTCATTCCTCTCCAATTAGTCAAATTACCTGGTCCAGGGCCTGGGGCGCAGCGTGGTAGTCCAGGCACCCTATGCTGCTATCCAGCCTGACAGCGTGTCGCGGGTTCGACTCCCATTCCCGACGACCTTTGCTGCGTGTCACCTCCCCCCCCATCTCTCACCCCATTTCCTGTCAGCCTACTTTCCCTATCCCTCTCTAATAACGGCATATAAAGCCCCAAAAAAATATATTTTACTTTTTTTTTTAACCTTTTTTTACATTCAGACCAGGAGTATGACCACATTTCAACACCTGGGAAACTAGCCACTTGCGTCCCAAACTGACGAGGAGGGAACATTATTTACTATTCTTTGTCGATATATCGGTAAGCAACTTGAACGCTGCTGAATCGGCAGAAGCGGAGATCGCACCGTTCTGTAGGCACTCGCTCTGCTAGAGCATCTCACTTGGTGCTCCTCACAGGGCTCAGGTCCGCACGTGTCCGTACCGTGTTAAGTTTCCATTTTGATTCATTTTCAATGTATTTAATGGCGTTTACAACGTTAAGTTGTGTCACGTGATGTGGACTACTGTGAACGCTGACAAGCGGCGCTAAAGGTGTTGAACTGCGTTGACCCGTGGCACAAAGGGGATCCTGACCAAGCTCCTGCATGGCCACAGCTCCTACAGGGATTTGAACCCATGCATGTCTGATCACAAGCTCACTTCTGGAAAATTGGGGTTCAGTGCAAAACCTGTGATACTGTGTTATGCTGCATTAGCATGTCTTTGAAATACATACACTGAGTCATGCTCATTTCATATGTACTGGGCCTGGAGCCAGTTGCATAAACATACTGTAGAGTCTACAGTGTGTTGTAGACTGAGCCGGAAGGCCCTTTCACCAGGGGCAATTTATTTGCATGTCAATAATATTTTCTCATTTATATCCAGTCAATGAAAGCTTGCATATCAGGGATATCATTTCCCTGAACAAAATAGGAATATTTATTTCTCTAGATCAAATTGGCTTTTCTCCAATGTGTCAACAGTGATATAAACACGTCTGACCAAAAATAACCACTAGCATAAAGCGATTTGAAAGTGTCTTTTGAAGATAACTGGCTACAGTTCCCTGTGAGTGGGCTGGCAACCACAGCGCCATGGGATGCGAAAATGTCACTCCTACAGATTGCATCAATAATCTGTCAACTATGAAATTAGACCGAGTGAATAACTCTTGTGAATCACTCGCCATTGCAATTAAGGCTTGTTTATTTGTTTTGCTCTTGGCTTTGTGACTAAAGTCCAGCTTTTTTTTTTGTTACACTTGCTATAGATAGATAACTTTACTGTTGCATGAATGCAACTTAATAGTTAGGCTGAGATTGGCTTACAGAGACCGACATTGACAACTTGCAACTAAGCACTTTTTCTGTTATCCTTTTTGGCATTATTGTATAACTGTATCTCTGTACTTCTTGCAAACTGTTAATAAAGCACTCAATCAATCAATCAATGTACCTGGGTGCAAACTGACTGTGTGATCCCCTTCCTCTGTTCTTACTGTATATACCTCCCACACACAGCACTCATATTCACTGCAAAGCGGAGCGGAAGAGAGGAGACGGACCCCCCAATGGCAATAGGTTTCATTTATGGAATAATGTGACAGTGATTGAAGGTTAATTAGAAGTCATGGCAGAGTGAGAGGGGGAAGACGTGAGAAGAAAGACATTTAATGATAAAGCGATAACGTGTACATAATGATATTTATCTTGGATGGTATTAGATGGTAAATGTCAAATAATTTCAGCAGAATCTTTTTCCTTCCCATCTATGATTCTAGATGTACTTGTGCTTTCTGTACATTTCTGTGTGTGCCTTATAGCAGGGGTCTTGTACGTTTTCAGCCCAAGGACCCCCTAGCTGAGAGAGCGATGAAGCAGGGACCCCCTCTATATTGTATGAAATAGTTTTTCAGATTCACTTTTTTTGTTTGCTTGGTCTGCAGATCTACAAGCTCACAACGCGAGGCGTTGTGAGCTTGTAGATCTGCTATTTTTGGCTCAAGTTCTCCTCAGAAAAGGGATGTTAGGGTTCAAGTGGTTAAGGTAAAAAAAAAAATCATATCACACAAAGATTTGGCGGACCCCCTGTAGTAACTCTGAGGACCCCCTAGGGGTCCCGGACCCCCTGTTGAAGACCCCTGCCTTATAGAATAGAATAGAATAGAATAGTCCCCACTCCTTAGGGGTGTTTTTTTGTCACCGTATATATGTACAGGATAATTGCCGGAAATGCATTTTACTCACCTATCAGTATGATTTATAGTCAGTGTAGCAATTAATTAACTGCTTAGTTAATGTGCACTTAATCTGTAATTAATGATCACAGAGAAGGAACAATATACATGAAAACAGTGTTAAATTCAACTTCACAGTAGAAGGCCTATTGCTTATCATTAGACTAATCAGATTGGTGTATTTTGGTCCACCAAGCAGCACACATTAAAGTCCTGAGTTAGTGTAAAAAATGTCCTCTCGAGTGACTGGTTCTCAAGCTGGGACCCTCATGTGTCCTTGGGGGGTGGTTCCAGGGGTCACCATCTATAGTAAAGGATTGATAATTAGGAATCAAATGGACCCTTACGGGTCTGTAACTCCTAGAGTGTGCAAATGGGTTCGGCTTATTGCGTTTGTGCACTCTCACAGTTAACCCATTCAATCGGGGAACGCATCTGTGTCATTTTAGATTTTTAGCTATAACCATTATTTTATACTTTTGCTATTCAAAAATAGCAGATCTACAAGCGCGGCGCTACGATCTTGTAGATCTGCATTTTTTTTTTTAAATCTTGAACATTTGTGCAAATCTATAGTATTTTTGGAAAAAACAATTTGAACTCAAATCTCTGCTTCTGAAAATATTCTGCTTCTGGGGGTCCGCGGCCAAATACATATCATGTTGATGGTCCTTGACATGAAAAAGTTTGAGAACCACTGATATATATGGCAACATACGTTTTTTCAAAAAAACTGTGAGGATTTAGAAGATATTTGTAGAATCGACCAAATTGAATACATTTTCACATTTTGAGCTTGTACATCTGCTATTTTTGAATAACCAAAGAAATCTAAAAATGACACACAGATGCGTTCCGGATCTTAATGGGTTAAATTAACAATTAACGAGTATTTTACAGTAGCCTATACCCAAGATTGTGGTCCCGAGATAAAAATCATATCAAATGGGGGTCCATGACCTAATGCATACTGTATCAAACTGGGGGTCCTTGAAATTAAAAAGGTTGAGAGACTCACTACCTTAAGTAAGGAGTGAAGTTATAAAGAGGATTTTGCCAACAAATAAACACCGCAGAATATCATAGTTTATTACACGGCTTGGTTGAATGCTCGATTCTGATTGGTCAGTCATCGGTCATTATTTCTGGATAATGACCGATGAGCTCAATAACGGACCGCTGTCTAATCAGAGACTCAGAACACCTGCTCATATCAACCTGCGCTGCTTGATTGTATGCTTTATCCAACATGACAGCCATGTAAACAAACAACCAATGTCATTTACAACTAAACGTTGCTCTCAAGAATGTTTTTGAAAAAATTTGAAGTGAGAAATAGACGATGCAATAACCGAAAAGTCATTCTATTTGATCCACTACACTTCCTTGTTTATCGTGGCGCAACAACGGGGGAATACCAAAACGCTCGCCCCAAAACATAGTCGCCCCGGGGCAAATCCGGCGGTATTACAGGCAAATCGGCAGTAAATAGAATGGGGGGCGAGTGTGTTTTGGGGAGAGTTTTTTTCCATTTCGTCATTTGTTTTTGCGAGGCGAACTTGTCCGCCCAGCCCAATACTTATGGAATACTTTCATTGCCGTAAGCAAGGAAATACTTTGTTTTGTTGTTACTTTTGGGTAAATGTATTTATGTATTTATTAAGTAGCCGTGTAATAAGCGGGATAATGCATGGGGAGGTAGTCATTATTGAAATTTAAAGCCCGACAGGGCGATTAACCACCGAGGCGAAGCCGAGGTGGTTAATCGCCCTTGCTTATTCTCCCATATGATTTTGTGGCAGGTTGAGGGTCCAATGCCTTGCTCAGGAATACATGGCTGTAACTAAATTAATTATCTTCCTTTTTCCACTTTTCTCTAACCGCTAGGCCACCGTGCCATGTTAATATTGGTAATACGTACTACTACATATTTTCTGCATAAGTGCCTGCCATAATAGTTTGTGTATATTGTTATATACAAATTAATTACTGTCTGAAGACCTAATTACCCCCTGAAGGCCTGTGAGTGAGGAACTCTGGGAAGGACACAGTGTCCTAGAGCCAAGAATGAGTGCAGCGAATAGAATAGAATAGATCAGATCAAAATTATATAACTCTAAACTGAATTAGAACCATGGCCGGATTTAGAAACATTTTGGATGTGCCCAGTCAGTCTTTCATTTGTCTTCTGCATGGTTTGAATCAGTGATGTAAAGTTACCAAGTAGGCTACATTTACTCAAGTATTGTACTTTTCAGGTACTTGGCTACTTGATATCCCTGGTTAGCAAACTTGGCTACTTTAACTTGGCTAGTTCCATTTTTTTAATACTTTTGATACATTGAGCAGTGAGCACCTAAGCCATATTCTATACTTCAGCGATTCAAACATAGCTGATCTACAAGCTCACAACGTGTCACATTGTGTTATGAGCTTGTAGATCAGCTTTTGACACTTTTTGAAATCATTTGGTCAAATGCCAATACTTTTAAATGTAGTTAGTTCACACTACTGTAAGTTTAAGTACTGTTGTTAGTTCATAATACATGTATGTATGTATTTATGTATGTACAGTATGTATGTATATGTACTGTATAGTATTATAATACACATGGTCTGACAATTAAGGGAGGTAAAGCCTGCGGACTAGTACGACACGCTGTGATATGAATAAAACATAATCCATTTTGACACTCTCAGATTTAAACGGTGTATAAATGTATGAATAGCTTGGGCCTCACCCTGACCCAACCATTCAGAAATTATCTTCGCTTAGCCTGCCCCGGCTCCTGTGTATGTGAACAAGAAAACAGGGTCCTTGGGCAACAGAAGGCATTCATCACATTTCCTTAATGGGTCTCATCTCGCTGGCTTTTCAACCTGCTCCTCTGCACCAAAGCTGCTTTCAGTGGAGGCCTGACTCAGCACGCAGCCCTGACTGAACACCCTCGTGTTGGCAAAAGGTCCACCTTAAATGACCATTTCTAAATAGACCAAAATAATAAAGTAAAGCGCTTATCCTGCACACAGTAGATGTAGAGGTTTGGTATTTTATCTCTTTTTAAACTTTATCCAGGGGGACGAGACAGAGCATGGGGGTGTTTCTTTACAGTTCTGACCCGCTACAGCACACATCTACACCCAGTAAAACAACCATAATATCCCACTTCTTTCCACTGGGGAGCTGCCCGATACAACCGCAGTCTTCTACTGCTGGTCAACGAGCAGCTCCACTGTAATGCCTGATTTAAACTTGGTTGTGCACAGTGTCACGCAACGAAAACAGCAGATCTGCGATTTTCCGTGCATGACACTGGTACAAAACCAAGTATAAACCACGCTTAACATTTGGGCTGTTTGGTGCCTTACTAAAGAGCACTTTGATGATGTAGTTGTTGGGTAAAGAAGTGGCACTTCTCCATTTACTTATTCATCCAGACTGCTTCTCTAAACTTCATGTGAATTACAGCAAAGTACTTTCACAGTTAACTGCACTTCAGTGGGATGGTTTCCCAATGGGGTCTATAATTGGTCCCCTCTACAAGCTCACAATGCATCGCAGCACAATGTGTTTGTAGATCGTCTCTTTTTGCCAAATGTTTGCCTATTATGACATGCCCAGAATAGGGATGCCGGGCTCATTGTGGTTAAACTCACTCTTACAGACATGGTCATGGTGATGGTCATAGGGGAAGTGCATGCATGTTAATTTCCTCTAGACAAAGCACTGTCATGTGAGGAGGAGAACCAAAATATTCGCACAACAGTGTTTTCAGTTGCGCACCATTTTGCACTGTCTATCAAGTACTATGTGCAATTTGGAAATAAATCATGAGTGGATTCCACTCTATGTTGTTATGCTTCTTGAATGGCCCCCGAGTCCTCGCTGCTCGGCATGGACAATCGCTCGGCTACTGATGGTGCACCTGCCTTTAAATGTATCCATGGTTCGCAGAAAAGTACAATGAAAAGTTTTTCTTTGGTTCAACAGTGGCCTGTGACCTTTCGAAACAACCACAGCCTTGTACAAAATTTGTACAAGGTGAAGTATGGCTCTCATAATGACACACAGATGAGCGGGAACAAAGTACAACAAGCAAATTAATGAGAACTAGAAAGAGACATTGAACTATTTCACTTTCAAGTGCTTTGTTATTGCCCGCCGTGTGTGTGTGTGTGTGTGTGTGTGTGTGTGTGTGTGTGTGTGTGTGTGTGTGTGTGTGTGTGTGTGTGTGTGTGTGTGTGTGTGTGTGTGTGTGTGTGTCTGTGTGTGTAATTATAACACAAATAATACAAATGTAATATCGCTGACAATAATTGGTGCTCTTGGTAAGCAGGGATCCCAAACGGTGGCATTGAACCAGACATGGATAAAAACAATCCACTTCAGGGGTCAATGAAAGTCGTGCGTGTGTGGGCTCTCAGAAAGACTGATGTATAATTCATGCAGAAACTATCCCGCTGTGCAAGTGGCCATCAGCTTTATAAAGCTGCGGTTCTCGACCACTCAAAAGTGGGTTACCAATGGAATATTCAATAACACTATTCTCCTTTTAGGGAGCATTATATTATTGAGCATTTCAGGTCCCGGTGTCATGGTCGACATCAATTCAGGTCCATTTGTTGAGACCACTGTACATAGTTGAGTAGCCTACTACTATTTTAAGGGTAATTCAGACGGTTGCGTTTTTTTTCTCCTTAACGTTTTCAGGCGTAGATTTATGTTCCATCACACAACGGTGTCGCATGTTGAAAATAGCCGCTCACACGAAAACAGCTCACCACAGGTCACATCCGCTACATATTGTGAGATTATAGATCGGCAAATGTTGGCATGTTATACCGACGGAGTATAAAACTGGTCTAGGCTTTAGATGCCGTTTATGTATTATTTTATGAATTTCAATATGACTCTAGTCAGAACACAGGCTTCATTGGGCTAAATGGCATCAGAAGGTCGTGGTCACGCACGCACGCATGCACACACGCACACGCGCACACAACGCACTATTCCCCTAAGTCCTACAGTACTTAGAGTGTCACTTTTTAAAGATAGCGACGTGATGCGGTGTAGAGGGTTTAATTATATTTGTGAGGGATCCTCGTTCCCCAGAGGGTCTAATGGAACTCTCATGATAGCTCCATTATCTGTCATTGCTTTCACCTTCCTCGCTGATATGTTCGTGACTGCAAGGAATCGTTGGTTAAAGAGAGCGGCGATTAGGTACTTAGTCCCACTGGTACAAGGACAGATATCCCCACGCAGCTCAGAGCTTCAAACCACCAACATCCAGATATGTTCTCGGTAGCAAGGCATGGGTGGAATGGAGAGAATAAAGAAGACAACCCATACCATAAAACTATGAACCACTTGAGCATTGCTATTCTGGGCCAAATATTCAGCAAAGATATCTACAAGCTCACGTGAACTTAGATAGGGATTTGGTATAGATGAAAAACAAAAATCAGCGGAACAAGTACAGAGCCCTGGGAAGTATATAGGGTTAAGTGGTTACAATATTTTTACAGTATTTTGGATACATTTTGCCCACCCAAAATGTATTGTCTCCCATTGCATTTCTACAAAATATAGTATTTTTTCCAACTAGGTTGTCATACTATTATCAAATACTACATCATCCTTCATCACTGATCTAATTTGCTACTACAGTCCTCCAACCAGTTGCTAGTTAAAAAATGCTTCATTTGTGCATAATTATTTGTTGATTTTGAATGTGAAGCACATTGACTTTATCAGTTATGAAATAAAATTGACTTGACATGAGTTAACTTAAAGGTCAAAGTGCTTGTGAGGTCAATGCACTGAGGCTGTGGAAAGGCCTAGCACTCAAACACATGGTGCTCCATTTCACACTGGTTTTACATCCAGACTCAACATTCACCTTTACATACTAGCGTTGTGTGTCTGGTCCACATACTTGAATATGATGAATTGAATACATAGGAACACAATGAAAACAAGCCCTCAGGGCTTTTTGTGTAATCCTTTTAGCAATCATTGTATAATCGTACCACTGCAAACTGTTAATAAAGTAATCAATCATGTTATTGTACAGGATAAATAAAATGTACTTACTGTACTAACCACTTAAACTCTCTATACTTGAACTAACAGTTAGTTGACCAGGATCGGCTTTATAATTGGTCCGCTGTTTTTGTCTCCCTAATATACAAAATATCTACACCGTAAATAGCTGATATCCATTGTGGTTTCCACGTGGTCCCTTGTACTCATTTCATCATCATGACAGACAATGCGTCACATATCAACCACACTAAAAGCAGAGGGGGAGGGGGGGGGGGGGTGTCACTCACACAGGGCTCCTTCAGTTGAGCTCACTGAGGGAGCGTGTTGTTTGCACCAAGCTAGTAGGGATCAATGTATCTAATACGTCTAATAAGTCCAATTACAGTTTGAGAACAGCCATGTTTTTAGGTCATATTTTAATTTGGTTGGGGAATCGAGAAGTTTCATGGCTGTTCGTAGAGCATTCCTTTTGGTAGCAGTATAGAACACATTTTTCCCCATGTTTGTGTCGAACCTAGGGGTCACAGACACGGTCATGACATGATAACTTCCACACTTCTCCCACCCATCTCTCCCTCCTGTAACACCCCCTAATCTCCTCCGCTACATTGTTCTACTCCTCTTTTATCCCGACCCCCCTCCGCTCCCTTCTCCCTGATCTCCCCCTCCTCTGGACTCTCTTCATCTCCTTTCTTCTAATTCCTGCCCTCCCCTCTCCTCCCCACCTTCTCTCCTCTAAATCACAAGGTAAGCAGATCTAATTATCTCAGAGATTGACCCCATTATCATGGTGTTTGTCTCATTTTGTTCACCAGAAAGTTCAGTGAAAGTGTTTATGTGCGTGCCCTGTATTCATGTGTTTGTGCTTATGGGTGCATGCGTGTGTGTGTCCGTGTGTGTGTACGTGCGTGCGTGCGTGCATGCATGTGTGTGCGTGTCAGAGCGACAGCAGTAACGTTCAGTGATGTGCCCAGCTGGAGAGAAGCCAGGGATCACAGAGAAGAGAGATCACAGAGAAGAGAGGTCACAGAGACGGCCATGGCATGTTATGTATTGGTTGGATTGAGTGGGCTCTGTTGCCCTGGAAATGCAGAGTAGGCCTACCATCACTGCCATGTTGGGGGGTAGCCAGTTATCTCCTGTATGTTTACATTGAATATAGCATTTTCTGCTGCAGTAGGTGTTGGTGAGTCTAAGAGTGCAGAATCATTCAGAATGGCTGAGAATCTGCTAAGATGGTAAAACAGTTTATTACAGTGTTTCATTTGACCAATCATTAGTCTCTCAAGCCAGACAACTCTCCCATAATCTTCGAATGCTACAGTGAGTATGTAACTGTGCCTCGCAAAGGTTGCGACGGTAAGCTGTTTTCTCTTTGTCGTTTCCATTTATGAAAATATATTTTAAAATATACTTTTGAATTTCCATTTCTGCTAAGGAGCAAGCTAGATAGGCTTCAACTAATATGATTTACAGTATGACATATTCACTCAATCATTAATCAATCATTAATCATCATTAATCAATCATTAAGCAATCATTAATCATTAATCACACCTCATGTGAAACCCATTTAAAGTATGGCAACGTTAGCATTAACAGCTAAGTGATGCTGAATAGTCTCTATGACAACCTCTATAACTAGCCAACCACGTGGCAACCTTTCCGTGGCCTGTCCATATAGACTATGCAATCTCGACAATCACAAATTGAATAGTACAGCAATTCCACATGCATAATGTAGCTTTACAATTATGTGAATGATTATAAAACAAACATTTACTAGTGTGAATGGTTATTTTGGGGATTCAAAGTCAATCTGTACTCTCATGCTCAATAGTCCTTTGCGGCTGATGAGAGTTAATACAAAATGGATGGCTTTAAAGAGCTATTAGCGGGCCGGAGCAAGTAAACAGATGCCGGTTTGCTCAGTTTGGTTACCATAGATATGGCACGACTCTGTTGCATAATGTATGAATGCCAAAAACACAGATCAACATAGCTGTGCAACCTGTCAAATTACACTTGTTGCACAAAGCATACATTGGCGTTAAAGCTTGTATGGATGTGCATAATTTAGTGGACATTTCAATTCAAACCACTGAACAATGAGAGCTAGACTGGGCTCAATTTTCTTTGCAGGTTGCTGATGGATCGGATCGGATACGGAAACGGTTAATGCATTTATGTGTGTGCATAAATTAGCTCTAGACTGAACAATAAATAGAAACCAGCGTTTACAAAGGTACAGCGGACAGCCGAGTGACGTTAGGTTAATGAGAGAAGTCTGTTTCAGCATGGGCAGCTGCAGTGGGAATATATTCTAACCCCAACCTTGGCCATGTCAATAGTCAAGACAAGCTTTATTTGTACAGCGTATTCATATACAGGGAAACTCCAGTTTATGCTGTATGCACTGCGCTACACAGGGCATGCTTCGAATACTGTCAGCATTAGTGCGTTACTCTACCAGTACACTGGGGATAAAACCCATGGGCCTGGACCAGGTCCAGTCAAACTTTGTTGAAGGGCACATTTTCTCACATAATGTTCTGGCTTCAACCACCAACTGAGCTGGAGAGGGAACAGGGTAGAATGACAGCTTGGCGCTCTGGTCGACAGCATTGCCACTCTGGTCTAGACGTTGAAATTCACACTTAGCACCCCGAGGGTTGTGGGAGTGTCGCGAGGAGAGCAGACCGCACGCGAGGCCCTAATGAATTATTCCCAGCATGCCGTTTTCCCTGTTCTTTGTACGGTACCGTGCCGGTGGACAGCACACCCGCCGAACCACTGAGACCATTAGGAGGGCCCCGAGATACACATCAAACCCCAGTTCCACTCACTGGAACCAATCACCTGCCTTTGGTGCCACCACGGAGCAACGTAATTGGCTGCATCCATTAGAGGCTGCTTAACTTTCTCACACACGCACGCACACACCCGCACACGCACACACACACACACACACACACACACACACACACACACACACACACACACACACAGGGAGATAGTGTTGGAGAGGCAGATAGGAAAGCTATGCAAGTCCGTAGAGCAGAGAATGACAGTAGGAGAGGTGATAGGGAGACAGTGGAGAGACAGACAGTATAGGAAAGCTGAGAGGGAGTCAGTGTTGAAGAGCCAGCAGTAGGAAAGCTAAGAAGGAGACAGTGGCCCTCATTTATCAACAGAGCGTAAAAAACGGCTTATATTTTTCCATAAATGCGGCCGTACACCAACGTCGAAGTCACATTTATCAAGCAATCCTATACAGCCAATCCTAGCGTGCATTTGGTCGGAGCCTTGATAAATGTCACGGCTGAAACCGACGGTCATTTAAATAACACGCCCTTAAATATTCTCGAAACGCCCCGATTTCACGACATGAAGAACCAGAATACGACAAAACAAAGCATGGAAAGCCAATAAGAAAGAGTTTCGCCGGCTCGCCTCGCTGCCTGTCAAAGTCAGTAGCCTAAATAGTAGCGTACATAAATGACAGATTATGATACCACATCGCCATGAATGGAATACATTTGTATATTAATTTATTTAACCCATACCGAGCAGTGCGCGTTCGAGTTACACTAAGATAAAACAGTCATGTATTCCCATTTCCCAGTGACACTCGGATGGGCGAGTCCCGTGCCGCGTTAATGAGCAGTGTTGGGCAAGTTACTTTTAAAAAGTAACTAGTTATAGTTATAGTTACTGCTCCTGCCGGTGACGTGACATACCCTCTTGCCCAATGAATGGGCCCGGGAGCGTATTGTGTGTAGCTCTGTTGCATCGCCAGATGGCGCAGTTTCCCATAGTGAGTGCCTCACGACTCAGAACGACAAAGAACATGTCCTCCTCAACAACATACCTGCCAATCAATCTGTTTAGTTGAGTCTGGGGCTAGTTACGTTAGTTAGGTGCTACAGGAGGAGCATTGCTGTTACTCGATGTGGACAATGTTTTCTGTCCTGCACACAGTTCACATTTCACTGCAATATTTTTAGCGCACACACAGGGTGTGATAAATGAGGGCCAGTGTATGAGGGAAGAAGAAGGAAGTGGTGGATTTTAATCCCAGTGCCATCAGAGGGTGAGGTGAGATTCTGGAGGTGGACATCCGCTGGCACGCATTATTAAAGCATGGCTTACTGTCAAGCACATGTCCTACCTTCACTTGTACTTCCTGTCAAATGCTGATCAAACGATTATTAATAAAGGGATTTCAAACAGTAACTGAGAAACTACCACTGAGATGACCATTTAAATTTAGAAAATGTCACTCTTTGGGTCCTGTTATCTTTGGCTACGCTTAGGAAAGCTGAGAGGGAGACAGTGAGAAACAGACTGTAGCAAATCTGCGATGGAGACAGTGTAGCTAGGAAAGACAGACTGTAGCAAATCTGAGAGGGAGACAGTGTAGGAGATAGCAACTCTCTATATTGCACATATACAGAATATTTCACACAAACTAATAAACTGTACCAATATCTGAAATGATTGATTCATAATATTTAAATTCCTTCACTGCCTTTTGTACTTGCTCCTCAGCTAAGGGGCCATGAAGACCCAGTACCAACGTAGAGAAACGTAGAGATTCAGAGACACAGTGTTTAACCACAATGTCAAACGCCACCTTCAAATCCACACTGTTGCACACCTCATTTGCACAGTTCTGTCATTGGATGGTCGCCAAGCACACAATTACAAAGGATTTCAAGATACCCTTGAATAACTTCTGCTCCACAAATGACTGAGTTGCTTCAAGCCCACTTCTTTAAGGAGGGTTCATTGAAAACAGGAAACTGTAAAATTGATTTGAGGTGGTCAGTGACAGCTCCAGGGGAGGAGAGGTTTCGTTTGGAGAATGATTGGCAGTTCCTTTCTTTGGTGCCGTGAATACAAACCTAAGCAGCCCAAGGCAATGAGCAGATTTGATTTCACAGAGAATTTCACTATAATGTACTGTAGCAAGACTTCCAGACCTTGGCACTGTTAGAAAGCAGCTTATGTGCATGGATACTCGCTTTACCTCGTCTTCACCAAACAGAGGTTTGATTGACAAGCAAGACAAAAACACCAACAAAATACAATATTTCCTGTTTGAGTTCTTGCTACATGCGAGATACTGGACTGCGCACATACTGTAGGTTTATTAAATGAAGAAAGAAAATCACGAAATGAAATTGATATTGATTCTGGCACTGAAGGGGCCATGCATCTAAACCAGCACTGGTCTGTATGTATGTATTAAAGTAGACCCATCAACCAACTACACAGCTCAGCTGATGCTAAGCCAATCACAGCACAGAAGCTTTAGTACTCAGCTGACAGTGCCATCATGTCAATCAACTCAGCAACAGTACCACACAAAGCTCATGAGTAGACATTGTTCAAGATTATGCATGCAGCCCAATGTAAAAAAGTGAAGGACAGCAATTCTCCCACAATACAGTCAGCTGTATAAATGTTTTCAATACACATTTTAAGATGTACAGTAGGCTAAAGCTCATGTTAGCACGTTAGCACATGATTGTCGAAGCGCAGTCAATCATTGTGCATCATTGGTGTAGTCATTGATTTATGCATATCATTACTCAACTGGCACAGCTACGTCAATCACAGCTCGCCTTGTGCTAGGCCGTTAATCTCACTTTAGCATATTGGTGCTGTTCACAAACTGCACGCCTAGTAGCCTAACTTGCTAAGTATTGCTACATATTGCACAGGGAAGCCATTCCATTATTAGACTCTTAAGCCATTCCACTTATAAGACTGTGTCTTGATTATTTGATAGTGACTTCAGATTTGTCCTTTTTGAGCATAAAGAGCAATTTATCTTATGGCTCCTGCACTGATGACCTCCTAGACAAGCAGAGCAGCGCTCAGTCTGTCCTGTAGCACCAACCTTCCCTTCACTTCGTTTATCTTAAGGCCGCCTCCTGCCAGGAGCTGCTGCTGCTGCCAAGAGGAGGGAATATACAGGCTTCCTGGCCTGGTCGTTCATTGTTATCTGTCTCTCAGTTTCAGTAAAGGCCAGCGATTCCCAACTTGTGGGCCTTGGACCAATGGTAGGCCGTGAAGATAAGGCATGTGGACCCCCAAATATTTCAATGATAATATATTATTTATGTAAAGAAAAATACAATCATTGTATCTATTTTCTTTAAAATCTTGAAAAATGACGAATCATTGTAATACAGATAAACAGGAACTTAAAGTACACTATGTTAGTTTCATCGGGGACACAATTGATTAATCATTAAAACAAACATGCTCTGAACATGGCAGCCGAATGGCTGACTTATTAAGTGGTCAGATGGGTGGGCAGCGAACGCTTTTGAGATTATTAATTGGGCCCTGACCCAGAAAAAAATGGTGTAGGCTAAAGATGTGAGACAGAAAAAGGGGAAATAAAAGTCGTTTTGTGTTTTGTTTACATAAATCATGTACAGATCTAGAGCAGAGGAGAGAAAGAGAGAACGCAGGGTTCATGTGCATCGGGACATGTGATCATCATATCTCAGTCCGTGTGCAATAATAAGCGGCTTAAAACAATGCCAAATCATACAAATCCAAAGAATAACTTATTTTCTGACAAGGACAGATCTAGCATGTTAATATGTGTCACAATGCAACATGCTGTTAGCTTGTAGATCTGTTCTAAAAACAGCTATATGTCTCACTGATTGAAAGGGTAATATAATCTATTGGAGAATTAAGTTTTCCGAAGAAAAGAAAACTTGCCGATTCAGCACCATGGACAGGGCCGGCATTCACTGAACTCCAACAACTTCAGAGTGTGTATTTTTCAGAGCAATGGGCCTTCCGAGCAACGTGCGGTCCCCGATGCCGAAATATATGTGCCGATTGCCAATGAACACAGATGCACCAGCAGCAGCACGGGTGAGGAGGGATCATCTGGCAAGGGAGCTGCTCCATCTGTAGCCTGTGTAAGCATACGGAATGCTTTATTGGATTGAACAAGTCTAAAACATTATTCTGCCGGCATTGCCTTTAATTGGTAATGTTACATCAACTCAGTCGAGTGTAAACAAATATTTCTCAAAAACAAATGAATTTTTAATTCCTCCTCGGGTTCGGAGGCTAAGGCTGGTAACACTGTGACGGGACTGACTGACCACAGGAGGGTCCAGGAGCAGCTGCGGGGCAATGTGCGCGTGACGGATTGGTGGATGGAGGTGACGCAGAGGTCGGAGGGGGAGTCGGAGGAGGAGTTGCAGGAACGAGCGGCTCAACTGTTCCGACGAAGCATCTCATTGTGGGTGTTCATATGCCTGACACACCGCCTCATTCCACCGACTCCCATCTCCAGCATGTTGAAGCCATGGCTGCCGCAGTCTGGGTCAGAGGTCTCTCCCCTCGACCTGGATGTCTTGTTTCCCGTCTGTTCCCTCTCCACAGCTACTCCTTGCTGCTGGTTGCTGCATATGGGTCTATAGCCTCAGGACTTGCAGCCGGCAGATCTGCATGACAGTCACGGCTTCCATTTAATGTATGGATTTGTTATGTGTGAATGTGAAATATTGATAAATAAAAAGCTTCTATACCAAGCCTGCATGGTTTGCAAAGATTGTGCACATTCATACGAGCAGGGCACACTTCTAAGAGTTTTGATCCTCCGCCGTGTTATCCTTTTAGCCTGAATGTCTGACTGTACCTCGTGCTGTTTCCATTTTTGACTAATACAGTATTCAATCAATCAATCAAAAATAGCAATAGAGCAATGTGCAAATGTGAACAGGCCATTCTCAGTGATTGCCTTTATCCTATAGTTTAATATTTCAGTCCTGAAGGTGAAGAATAATAATTTCATCTGGCGGACACAGGCTGGTTACTAATTCTAACTTGACTAATCAGATCAACATGCTAATGATCACATTATTTCACAGTTTTCACTGAATTCATCATCACATAAGTATTACTTTAATTCTTCCATTTAGTTTGGCAAACTGTGTGTGTAAAGGTATGCGTGTATAACTATAATGCACATCTTTATAAAGTCGACTTTAGCAAAGGAAATAAAAACACTGTAAGCAATGTTGCATTTTTAATTAAGGAGTGTTAAACCACATGGTGCCAACCACATATGCAGGTCTGCCCCAGAGTTGTAGGCTGTACGCTACAAACTTCTCCAAGGTCTACTAAAGTGGTTTTGGACACTTGAGGTGCCCTGATGCCCTGTGTCCCCGTGTTGATGCTTGCCTTTCTATTTTTAACCTGTATTTATACAGGAAAAGGCATTTTAGCTGAGCATGCATGCTCCTTTACAGCACCTGCTTACACACACATCCACACCTGAGAGCTGTCCAGTACAACCAGTCTTCTACTGTTAGCCAATGGGAGCTGCCCTCTGCAACCATTTTCCCATAAGCTATTAGAGATGCGGCCAAAGCCAATCAACAAACACTCACACTTGTTTCTATCCAAGGACTTAGCTTCATGTAAGTGTTGGTTAAAGGCCAGCTGAAATAGTTTTTCGGGAGTGTCAAACTTCTTAATTCCTAGTGAAACGGGCTTGTGCATCTCAACCAGATCCATTGAGATAGAAAGAGACAAACATACCTTATCCTGCATTATTCTTGTTGCTATGTGTGAGCACACTGAAACAAATACCACATTTTCTTGGCACTCCATTGTTAACTGTGTTAATCCCCATTATGACCACGGAAATGATGTAAAAATGTTGAAAGCATATTTTCCATTTCAGCTAGTCTTTAAAGAGTACTGATCTACAGCATATGTTCTTTGTTAGACGTGAGTCTTTGAAATGGAATGGTGTGTTAATTAGGCTTGCCGGTTGGAAGCTGTCAGCACTTAGAATAGTGTTGATATATACAGTGCACTTTTTCTAAAAATGGAGTCTGCCCTCCTGATTTGACTGTATTCTATACTCAGTTTCAGGTTTTCATCAAATAAAATGGCCATATCCATGAAAACAATCTTAGAGTAAAAAAGAAAAAAGGTCCCAATGCAGCTACGCACAACTATGGAGTGTGTTGTCTAACCTCAATATGTCGTCATGGCATCAGGTGAAAACAAATCAGTCAGCTCCATACTGTATATGGGCACAAAAGGGGGTATGCCCATATGAGCATATACTGATGACATCAGGGATCTCCATATGGAAATAAAAGGGACACATCTGGGATGTGGTTGTTGAGATTTTCTATAGCTTAAATAGCAAGCTTACAGTTTGCACCTCTGTGTAATCTCTGTATCCCCTGATGAAGGTAATGCTTTGGGTTTTAAGAATAAAGGCTTTTAAAAATGTGGGTAATTATGTAGGCGTACACAACTCCCACCTCACAATGAGCACCTCACCTTTTATAATATATTTAAGCCATGGGAGCAGTCTTTGTACTCTCTACAGTTTTACATATTGTTCTACTGTTGGTCAGAGTGGTGTAAAGAGAGAGTGGTAACAACAGCAGCCCAAAATACTTGATCGTCACATTACTCACAAATCAGTCCATTAGCATTCTAATCTTTGAAATGTGTTTTTGTGTACTGAAAAAAAGCTCTGATTTCAATGGGGTATTTTTCTGCCATGTTCTACCTGACTGGATACGCACGCACACAGTTTAGTATGGGCTTCTATTACCTATTATATTCTGCAATGGTCTTTGATATACCAGGTCAGCTTAATGTGAAATGGATTGAAGTGACAAGAAGTGACAAGAAACTGTATACAACACTGCTTTTGTCACATAATCACAACTTTTGTGATTTTAAACTAGTTTATGTTTTCATTTAATATCAGTTTGCTTCTCACAATAGAATTTGCAGTACTAGAGCGAGCACCAATTCCATTTTTGTAATGTTTGCTGTAATCTCTGCTATTGTCAGTTTACTCCAAGACCGGCACACAGGTGCATCTAGTGACAGTGCAGCTTTTGGAACAGAACAGAGTATAGTACATATCCTTTGTTAAATTATTTGAACTATACTTAACTGGGGGCCAACCACCAGGGACAGACAGACTCTCTTTCTCACTGTACCTTTATTCCTTTGCAGGGCAGAGGTGGTGCACCTGTGCCGCCGCACAACGTCTTAATATCACTTAATGGGCTTGTCTCGATCACCGCAGTTGGATAATTAACAGCTCTGATAGCCAGGCAGGCCAGGACCAGCACTCCATGTCACTTGGGGCACCAAAAAACACAGCGCCAACATTGCAATACAAAAAAAAACAATCCTCTTGGTTGGATCTGTACCAGAGAGAGGCGCACCACTCAACCAATGAAAATGATGGTTGTTCAACTTAAAACTATCTCTCAAGAGAATTTGAGAGATAATCTACCTCTCTATGTCTGGGAATATGCCCCCAATCTCTCACAAACCTAGAATCGCTCCTGGAAACAGCATAGCTTGTGTGTGTTGTGTGTGATTTATGCATCATTTCAATGTCAAATTAATATGAAATATTAGCCTCAGCCAAATAATAGTTGTTAAAACAACGTCAAGATTTCAAAAATGCTTTCCCCCCACCCAGAAATCCTGTCGCCGGAAATGTTTTCGCACAAGTGCTTTCATTGCATATCATTACATGTTACTGAAATGACATAGTTATGTTTAGTTACAGTATATATTGGGGAGACAAATCGTATTTTTCTCAAGATGGGGGTGTCATGGTCCCCCCGTCCACCCCAGGATTTCTGACTGAGAGCTGCCCAGTATAACCATCTGTATGCTTTTTGCACCAGAACATTTCACAAACCACGTCCCATCATTTTTAGCGGTGCCAGCCGCTCTACTCTTGACTATGTCCGTCCGTATGTCCGTTATGTCCGTTTGAGCCCGGATGTCCGTTTGAGTACGGGCTTTAAACAGCTATAACTCCAGTTGGCAGCATGCCAGCAAGTCCAAATTTGGTATGTGGACTTACACCACCAATTGGGACGAGCATTGATTGCTGAAGCCCCGCCCCGCCCTATTATAGCGACACCAGGAGGCCACTGGCTCGGATGTCCGTTTGAGCACGGGCTTTAAACAGCTATAACTCCAGTTGGCAGCATGCCAGCAAGTCCAAATTTGGTATGTGGACTTACACCACCAATTGGGACGAGCATTGATTGCTGAAGCCCCGCCCCGCCCTATTATAGCGCCACCAGGAGGCCACTGGCTTTAAACAATGCTTTACACAGCTATAACTCCAGTTCGCATGCCAGCAACTCCAAATTTGGTATGTGGACTTACACCACCAATTGGGACGAGCATTGATTGCTGAAGCCCCGCCCCGCCCTATTATAGCGCCACCAGGAGGCCACTGGCTTTAAACAGCGCTTTACACAGCTATAACTCCAGTTCGCAGCATGCCATCCTCCTCTACAACATCAGGAGGATTCGCCCCTTCCTCACGGAGAAAACAGCCCAGGTGCTCATCCAGGCTCTTGTCATCTCCCGCCTGGACTACTGCAACTCCCTCCTTGCTGGTGCTCCGGCATCAGCCATCAGACCTCTGGAGCTTGTTCAGAAAGCTGCGGCTCGTCTGGTGTTCAACCGCCCCAAGTTCTCCCACACAACTATCCTTCTCCGTTCTCTGCACTGGCTCCCCGTAGCAGCTCGCATTCAGTTTAAAACCCTGGTGCTAGCCTATAGAGCAGTGAAAGGAACAGCTCCTTCTTACCTCCGGGTTTTGGTCAATGCCCACACCCCTGCCCGACCACTCCGGTCTGCCACCTCGGGGCGACTGACTCCCTCGCCACTCAACGGTCCTTCTGGTCGATCGACACGGTCACAACTTTTTTCTGTTCTGGCCCCACAGTGGTGGAATGAACTTCCCACTGATGTCAGGACAGCAGAGTCACTGCCCATCTTTCGCCGCAGGCTGAAAACCCACCTCTTCAGGAAACACTATCCTTCCTCTTTGCCTGGCCTACTTGTTGTTAACTAGTTGTACAAACTCTTGTTTTATTTTTGTATTGTTTTATTGGATCTTGTTTAGTCGATACACTTATTTGTTTTAGCTCGTGCTCATTTGATTTTGCCATTTTTGTCTCATCTGTTTAAGAAAGTAGGTAGCTGATATATTGCACTTTTACCTTAGCGCTAGGTATACTCTTGGTTGCTTGTTTTTGCAGGAAATGTACTTAAAACTTCTGGTGATTAGTAGTTTTCGTTCCCTACCTATGTTGAATACACTTATTGTAAGTCGCTTTGGATAAAAGCGTCTGCTAAATGACTGTAATGTAATGTAATGTAATGCCAGCAAGTCCAAATTTGGTATGTGGACTTAGACCACCAATAGGGACGAGCATTGATTGCTGAAGCCCCGCCCCGCCCTATTATAGCGCCACCAGGAGGCCACTGGCTTTAAACAGCTATAACTCCAGTTTGCAGCATATGCCACCAAGTCCAACTAATACCACCAATAGGGACCAACTGTAATTACATAAGCCCCGCCCCCTCTGTCTTCCCATTGGCTGGGCTTTAAACAGCCATAACTCCAGTTCACAGCATGCTACTGAGTACAAATTTGGTACGTGGACTCAGACCACCAATAGGGACGAACTGAAATGTAGTAAGCCCCGCCCCCTCTGTCTTCCTATTGGCTGGGCTTTAAACAGCCATAACTCCAGTTAGCAGCATGCCACCCAGTCCGAATTTGGTTTGTGGACTTACACCACCAATAGGGACGAGCATTAATTGCTGAAGCCCCGCCCCGCCCTATTATAGCGCCACCAGGAGGCCACTCATCAAAGGCACCGCTTCCTTCACACAGGGTGCGATTTTAGTGGTTACGCTGTCCTTATGGCTGGGTGTAACTGACATACTCCCCCCTCATGAAGCCAATCTAGTAGCTGCTATAGCCAACTAGCCCACTAGCGTGTGCAATTTGGAAACGGGTGATAACCTACTCCGTCCAAATGCAAAGATTCCATCGGGAATCTTTGCATTTTCTGAAAATGCCGCCTGAGTTTGAAAGTTTCAAACTCAGGCGGCATTCTCATCAGTGTGAGTCCTGCTCGGCGCAGGTACTCGTGCACCCAATGGCTCGCTTAGGGCGTGCCTGAGCAGCCTCAAGGCCTACCTGCCAGCGTGCCTGTCTGTAAAGATTCCCGATGATTCGCGATGAGGGCGCTGTTTACACCCTTACCTGGTGCAAAAGATGCAGTACACCCAAAAACTGGCAACCTTGAAGTCACAAAGCCATTCCTCAACCTTTACTGCCAACATTAGCCCATATTGTTATATTTTGTTCTCCCCTTTTCAGGCTAACCTAGTTTACAATGTAGGACAATGTTATGTAGAATATGATGAACAACAGTGCTCCTTTACGTTCCTCACTGGACACAAATCTCTTTCTTAGCTTTATTTACAGCAGGAGGATTTGCTGAACGTGCATGGATGTTTGTAAACAGCCCTGTACACTTACAGTCTCACACAGGGTTCCATTTGCTGGGGGGGGGAAACCATGCCTCTGCTTTTGATATACCCACCCACTGCAGTAATTCATTTTTTATGAATGACTAAATAAAACATTATGTTTTATACCTGCAAACTTTCACGATTATTATCGTTTTTTGCAGATCTACAAGCTCATAGCGCGGCACTTAGAGCTGCGCAATGAGCTTGTATATCATATATATAACCTATATCATAATGGTTAAAGTGGTTCAAAGATAAAATGACAGATGCTTTCCCAGTCTTAATGGGTTAATGCTCCCACAGTGACACCAAGTTCAAAGTTCCACCAGGGCTCACTCAGCACCTCTGTAGAATCCTGGCTTGGATGTTGGAGTAGGAGGGGTGAGTCTGTGAGCGTGGATATGATGTCAGCATGGTGTTCAGCACCACCAGCTGCCCTACAGCACAATGACTGTAATTCTAAGATCAGCTAAATCCAGATGATGCCTGGTCGCACCGTAATCTCTGCTTGCCGTATAGCTGATGTGACTGGGAATGACCTTCACGGAGCGATGCGTCCCAATCACTTTAAAAGCACAGACCTCACCACCAACCAACTGACACAGAACAGGCAGGCAGAGATAACACTAAAAGCCTCGCAAACAGGAATCTGTTCCACTCCTGTTGGGACGCTCTAAAAATAACACCAGCAGATTGTTTGAACTGAATGGAGACACGATCAGTAGCTCTGCTCCAGTCACCCCAAAAGGAAACTTCTTCATCCTCTCCCTTTTTGTTCTTTCACCCAAAGAAAGAAGACTGCACTCGCTCGCTGCCTTTTTTCTTGTTTTAATCCGCTAAAGATGTTTTACTTTTCTTTTCTCTCTCGGTTTTTGCTTTGTTCTTTTAGTTTTTTGGGGTCGCGGTTGGGGGGGGGGGTTACACACATTCAACAAAACATTTCATCTCTGTTCAGTTACTCGTTAGCCTGTGCTGCATTAATAACATAAAGCATGTTTCGCATTGCTTTCCACAAAATCCAGAGTGTTAATTTAACTAGGAATAGCAAATAGACCCTTTTTTAGCCGCATGCTTGCAGCGGCTCTATAAACAGCACCAGTCCTAGTCCTAGTCCAACACCCGACTGACATTTTGTGTTGTTAATGTTAATCTGCGACGCTAATGTTGCCAGGTTTGGCGAGAGAAACAAGCAATCCAAAAAACAAGTAATCAGGTCTATGAAAAGATTGGCCCCAAAAAAGCCTGCCCATGCGGCTTTATTATGACTTTGGTCATTCTTGTTTTTACACTCTCAGGCTGATTGAGAGCCAGAGGTAACTAACATGTTGGGCCCTTGCACAGGGACACATTGTCAGAAGACATTCTTTTTGTCAAAAACACGAAACCTGCAAATCCACAACATGTAAGACAATGAGGCTTCTGAAAAACATATGTTGCTATATTAGTGGTGCTCAAACTTTTTAATGTCAAGGACCCCCAAAAGTACATTTATTTGGTACCAGGGACCCCCAGAAGCAAATATATTTTCAAAGATTTGCACAGAATGTTTAACATTTTTTTTAAATAGCAGATCTACAAGCTCATGGTGCGGCACGAAGTGACGTGCAATGAGCTTGTATATCTGCTCTTTTTGAATAGCCAACCAATGTGCTATATATATATATATATATATATATATATATATATATATATATATATATAGCACATATATACAAGCTCATAGCGCCGCACGATGAGCTTGTATATGCTCTTTTTGAATAGCCAACCAATGTGCTATATCTATATATATATATATATAGCTAAAATCTAAAATGACACAGATGCTAATATTCTCAACCCCATTAAGGGTGATTTAGTTGCGCATCGGTGTCGCACACCTAAAATAGCAGATCTGCACTATGCAAACACGTTACGCTGCAACTTGTTGAGTTTCTAAATCTGCTATTTTCGATGTGCAACGTGGTTCGCTATCCAAGTATACGCCAGGCTTTACAGTATATACGCCATATGAGATAAAGTGATCAGTTTTACACTGGTAATTGAAGATCAGATGTAAAACATGCATTGCTTTAATACATCCCATTAATAATACATTTTGGTAAATATAAACAGTAATACTCTTATGATGAACTGGGGGGGAAACATGCTGCGTTAGCATTTACTCTCCTGCTGAGAGTGGCTGCATCCACATATGAGCACGATTTCCACCTAATATTTCATATTAAGCTTATTAGGAAGAGTTGATATGCATCTCTTCATAACCCATGCTTCAGTTGACACAAACACAACAAAAGCATTTGAATAAAGAAAAAATGGCTATTATGATTTATGATTATATTAATATTCTCGGGCAAGTGAGAATAACTATGAATATTCAGTATGTCATTTTTATTGGACTTTAATGTATCTAACATACCGTGTCGTGTTCAGAAATTCCTCTGAGTTTACCCTCCTTTTCTTTTACAGTACTTTGGCTCCCAGTGGCCAACAGCTGAAGACTGAAGGGATGCCCCGAAAACCACTCAACCCATTAAGACCCGAGGCCCGATTCTACAAATGAATTTTCTGTAAAAATACACGTTGCTATATCAGTTGCAACGACCGACCCCCATCTCAAAATATTTTTGTTCCAGGGATCCCCAGATGCAAAGATTTGAGTTAAAAATGTTCGCTTCAAAATATATATTAGATTTGCAAAAACTTTCACGATTTTTCAAAAATAGCAGATCTACAAGCTCATAGCGCGGCACGAAGTGACGCGCTATGAGCTTGTATATCTGCTATTTTTAGTTGACCAGAGTCCCCGGAGTCCCCGGAGTTGACCGGAGTCCCCCAGGGCCTTACACTATTTCCCTCTACGCCGAATATCTTCACTGAAAATAGGTGAAGCTCACAATGCGTTGCAATCTGCAATCTTTGGTGAATTTTCGCCTCCAGAATAGGGACACTAGGGTGTAAGTGGATAACATTCTCTGCCGCCGATACCGATCGGTTGATACACTGCCGATACCGATTGTTTTTGTTGTTGTTTTGTTAGCAGCTGATATAGCAGTAGGTGTAAAGCTGAATTCACACCATGACCGGTATTTTACTTCCGCCTTCCGAGAAAGCGGCATGGTTCCATGGACCTCGCTGCGGCAGGAGATGGAGCCAGCCAAAAAGTGGACTACAGAGAGCAGTGGTGTAAAGTAACTAAGTACGTTTACTCAAGTACTGAACTTGCTGTAATTACAATTTTGAGGTATTTTTTACTTTCTTCAATATTTACAAATTTCAATACTTTTATTTCTACCCCACTACATCTCAGAGGAAAATATTGCAGTTTTACTCCACTACAATATGAAAACTTTAGTTCCTAGTTACTTTGTAGATTTTGATTATTATCACAAAACATGCATTAACCACTTCAGCCCTATATACATTTTGGCCATTTGAAAATAGCCAATCTACAAGCTCAAAATGTGCCGCAATGCGACACATTGTGAGCTTGTAGATCTGCTATTTTCAAAAGATTTTTATACATTAAGTACTTCTTCCATCACTGACCAGACGATAGGAGAACTCTGCCTACCCATATGTCTGGGGACTTCTAAAGCCAAGGCTGCTAGAAGTGCAGTGAGAATGGAATGCAATGGAAAATCAATCAGATCACTGTTCCAGTATGAAGGACCACACGAAAGACTTTGAACTGGTTATGCAATGCTGTTCTTTTTTCCAACTAGTTTTATCAATTCAATTCAAAGGAGCTGCATTGGCATGAGAAGACGTTTACATTGCCAAAGCAAGTGTCAAAATATAATAAAAAACAGTTGAAAATGGGGAACGTATATACAGTTGGAGGGGGTGTATACAGTTGGAGCTCTGTTTACACAATGCTATGTGTAAACAGAGCTATGTCACATTGCGTCGTTATATACATGTTATATGTACAGGGTATAAAGCTTTTTGAGACAAATAGCAGCAATCTTTTGCAGTCACTTTCACTTCCAGTCCCTTTGACTTGCGGGAAACGTTTCAGCAATACAGGCAACTTGAATCGACACCAGCTTATTCACACAGGAGAAAAACCCTTCAGCTGTGACCAGTGTGGACGCAGCTTCAACCAGGGCAACAGTCTCAAGGAACCACCAGCAAATACACACCAGGGAGAAACAGTTCAAACTGTATGCGATAAATGCGTAATAAGTGTTTCTGAAACCTGAAGGATCACAAGTGTTTTACTTTTTTTCAGCATAATTTTTTTCTCAGCAGAGACATTATCCTCAGAATCTAGTCGAGAGACTTCTGGGCATGTCCTAATAACAGCAGGATGCAAAGCGACCCTTTGTGAGCATGTAGAAAGGAGGAGGCCTGGGGTAGACCCATGGAGGTCACCTTGATGTACAGTATGTAGGGTTTAAGTGGTTATGCTATGCAAATGCTATATTGTGCCTGTCACTGCTTCCTGTATCAAATTAAGCCTGAATAAAAAAGTCTATTTGACTTAATTGTTTTTATATTGGCCAATTCTGATCAATTGAGGCACCCCTAGTATAGAAGGATGTGGTTGTACTGGGGGGGCTCCCAGATGGGAATGTGCGAGACTGTTTGAGAGTGATAATGAATGCCGATGTTTTTCTCTAAACCCATCAAGACCTGAGGCCGATTCTACAAATGTCTTCTAAATCCTAACAGTTTTCTGAAACACTTATGTTGCTATGATATCAGTGGTGCTCAAACCTTTTCATGTCAAGGACCCCTCAAATTGTATTGTATTTGGCCGCGGACCCCCATCTCAAAATATTTAGTTGCAGGGACCCCCCCAGAACAAAGATTTGAGTTACAAATGTTTGCTTTAAAAATATATATATTCAAAGAGTTACACAAATTTTCAAGATTAAAAAAAAAAATAGCAGATCTACAAGCTCATAGCGGGGCACTCGGTGCCACGCTATGAGCTTGAATATCTGCTATTTTTGAATAGCCAAAGTATAAAATGATGGTTATAGCTAAAATCGAAAATCGGGCCCTGTTCCAGAAAAGGTATGAACACAGTAAAATCCTCAGTGTCCATTTATCCATT
>NC_139943.1:17588943-17638943 GCF_963454915.1 Gymnoscopelus microlampas
TGACAATAATGCCAGGGCAGCAAGGCCATCAAATAAAACAATGTTTTTAAGTCCACAGAAATAATTATTTTAAATTAAGGATTAGGGAGGAGTTTATTTTTTAATACACAGTATAACTATCAGTTAAATAAATACATTAAAAAGCTGTTTATCTATTGGTATTTACAAATGACAAATATTTCAACAAACTCCTGAGTCAAAAGTTCATACACGTCGCTCAGCCCCAGACTCTGGAAGAGAAACGGGTGTCTCAAAACCATATTGACAGGAAAGAGAAATAGACAGAGGAGAAAACAATCAAATCAGTTGGCACTCTGGTCACAGGGCATAGGACTCCCTCTTTCCTTGGTGTTTCGCCTTGATTGCACTTAAACCCTAACATTTAACTTCACTAAAACTATGCCTAAACCTAACCTTAACCCTAACCTCACAGAAATAATGCCTAAACCTAGCCTCAAAACCCTGTCTGCCTGGGCGAAACACCTGGGAAAGACATCCTCCCCATAGGGCATATCACTTTTTTGAGGGGCATGTGGCCAAAATGAGGGGCCAGAGTGGCCACGGACTTAGCACCTTCGTCTTCCTCCTCACTTCAATACCCCCGACTGACAGGCGCTGCCCGAGCCCTTAGGAGCTGCTAGCGCAGCGAACAATATTGCTGTCCATGCCCGGCTTCCCTCCCCTGAACACGACCAATTGTGTTCGTATAGACGCTCCACGGTGATGGACATTGCTCAAATCCACTCAGACAGATTCATCGTGACGGAGGAGATGCTGTGTTGGTCACTATGGCTGCTTCCAAAGTTGATTGTCTAGGGAAGTGGTTCTGAAACTTTTTTTAATTTCAAGGACCCCCATATGAGAGTGTACAGATGGAACCAAATGGACCCATAAGGGTCCATTAATTTTGGTTCCATTTGCACACTCTCAGAGTTAGAGACATGTATGGGTCCACTTGGAACCCCCGCAAGGAAAGCAAAGGGTCCCTGTCCAGGACCCCACTGGTATCTAGGCCACTGTTTCTCAACTAGTGGTCCATGGCATATTTACAGGTCATCCATGAGAAAATGTTTGAAAAGTTGAATAATATATATCGCAGGCCTTGTTATATGTATCAACACTATGTTTGCATAATATTTAATAAGTCCATCAAATCTAAGAAAAATTACAAAATGAGGCATTGCAATGTGACACATGAGTTTTTAGATCTGCTGTTCTAGCTGTCCATGTGTAGTGTTGCCTTAACCACTTAAACCCCAGCATCGGTATTGTGGGGAAAGCTTTAGCTGAAAATAGCAAAAGCTTTCCCCACTATAACAGAAAACAGAACAGACACTAGTATTCCGGGACTCCGGTTACCTACAGTATATGGGGTTTAGAGACCATGTTTGATGTGGGAGTACATTATAAAAAGTCCTCAGACTTCAGCTTCATTTAACTGACAGGATATACAAAAAAATATATACTGGAGAGAAAGGACAAATTTGACTTTAAAGTAAAGGTTTGACACACCTCAGACAGGCACATGACAAAAGCCAGACATTTCACGTCCTCTAATTTCCTACCTGAACGATCGCACCCCTCAGGGGAAGCTATACAGGGTGAAACACTACGTAGTGAACACTTCCTGTCTCCTTGGCTCGCTTCCTTCCCTCAGGTGCTTCACGATCCGCTGTGACAGACAGTGTCTGAACACTAGCGTCTCGTAATGCCTCCACCACTCTCTTGTCATTTGTCAAAAAGCCATTTGAGTTTCATCACAAGTGAATGCACCTTTAAAAAAAAAATCACAAGAAATACAGAAACTACAAGCATGCAGCAATCGTGTAGACTGCACATAGTTCTGGTGACTCAGCCATTACAAAAACAGACCAGTCTGGGTTTGAATCAGGTGCTCAGGTGAGTCTTCTCCAACCCTCAGAAATGGGGATAACAGTGGTTCAAGAGGGACAGCAACCATTTGGGAACCATAAGGTTCTCGGTTCAATCCCCGGCTCCTCCCAGCTTAGTGTCCTGCGCAAGATACTGAACTCCAACTGTTCCCTGAACTTTCAATAGCTGCCCACTGCTCCTAATAGTTAGGATGAGTTAAATGCAGACACATTCCAGTTATTTACTTGGCCACTACCCCAACCAGGGGCTGATCTAGGAGTTGACAAGTTCCGAGCTGGGCTGAGATCCTTTCAGACTGCGCACGCACGCACGCACGCACGCACACACACACACACACACACACACACACACACACACACACACACACACACACACACACACACACACACACACACACACACACACACACACACACACACACACACACACACACACACACACACACACACACACACACACACACACGCGTACGCTTTGCATGACACTTGTGCTACTGTACCAATATAAATAGTAGTGCACTCACTATTTGACCAATTCCATTTTGAGCGACGTGGAGCTGTCCTCTGAAATGTTTTGTTGGACGGTGCATCTGAAAGGAGGCCCAACGAAAAAGAGTAATGCTGCTGTAGCAGTGGGGCACAAGGTGTATATCTTTGGGGGGTTAAGTTGCGGGGAGACCTACGTGGATCAGATTGATGTGCATGTCTTCAATACAGTGTCTTTGAGCTGGACGATGTTGCCCTCAGTGACCAATGGAAGCGGAGAACCTCCCCTTGACGTTCCCTCCCAACGCCTTGGTCACACAGCTGTGCTGATAGAAGATGTCATCTACATCTTGGGGGGGTTTACAGGTACTTACTCAGAGGAGGACTGCAGCATGCTTTATGCATTTGATGTTGACACCCACATATGGTTCAAGCCCATGATTTCTGGGACTGTTCCAGGGGCGAGCGAAGGCCACTCAGCCTGTGTCTCTGGGAAAGTCATGTATATCTATGGAGGATTTAACCTGATAACTGGATACATTAATGACATCTACAAGTTAGAAACCACCACAATGGTCTGGTCTTTAATTAACACCAGAGCCAATGTGGAACCTGGTTCATTTTGTCACTCTGCCACCATCATCCAGACAAAGATGCTTGTATTCGGAGGCCGAAGCCAGAGTGAATTAGACTACAACAACTTCAGTGTGTTTGACACAGACACCAACTGCTGGCTGAGCACGACTTCTGCACAGCCTTTTCCAGAAAGACGTGCATGTCATTCAGCCTTTGCCTACAAAGGAGAGCTTTACATATTTGGTGGCCACAACTGTTTTCTGAACCGGACCTTCAATGATCTTTGGAAATTCAATCCAGAGACCTTCTCCTGGGAGAATGTTGAGCCCAAGGGGAAAGTCCCGGGTTCATGGATGTCTCGGATGTGCTGTTGCGTTGTTGGAAATCGTATCATCCTCTTTGGAGGATACAGATACACATCCATTCCAGTGGATGCTGAACAGGGTGACACCAAGGTGCCTGACCTGTACATCTTAGACTTAAGTCCTACTCTGAAGACATTATGCAAGCTAGCGGCTATCCAATATGGTCTGGAGCAGTCAGGACTTCCACACAGCATCAGGTGGGAAATGGAAACCATGGCTACCAAGAGCAACAGAAGAAACTAGAAAAGTGCGTTCTTCGGAATACAGATCTCATCCGAATCATGTTTCTGCAAAAAAAAAATGACATTTGCAGCATTTGTGGCACCCCTATGGTTGCAAGTGAAATCACTTTTGGCTCTGCATTGTTTTTTTATTTATATATATTATATTTTGGATTCTCTGCCTTTAGTTGGATAGTACAGTGGAGAGCAACAGGAAACAGGAAGAGTTGGGAAATGACACGCAGCAAAGGTCGGCGGGTATCGAACTCGCGACTTTCTGTCAGGCAGCATTAGAGCCTATATGTGGTATGTGCCTACCCACTAGGTCGTCGGCGCCCCACCTCTGCATTGTTTAGAGGCCCCTCAATGTGTGATTCAAATTCAAGGCAGATGGGACGCTGCATTCATGATTTGTGGCCTTTGCAAAATGGGCCCAACAAACTTTGGAAGCCAGTCGTAGCCAATCGGAATGGAATGGATACATCTTGATGTCGTGACTCCAGAGACCATGCGTAGTGCCACCATGAGGCATATCTATTATAGTTTTTTGTGTTGTTGATAATATGTAATGTATTGTCTGTCATGGCAATGATGAATTGAGTACAATGGACCACAATGGAAAAAACAAGACCTCTGCTCTCTGAACCCTTCATAACCACAGCTGGAAAAGAGCCTTTGTCCTATGCCTCCTCTCCATTGTCTCCCTGACAGAAGAATTACAAACGAGAGTGGACCACACAGACTTATGTTTTATAACAAGCCCTAGAGTGTAAAGACCCCGCTAGCAGCCCTTAGAGGTAGTGTTGCTCCTTACCCAACTGTTTGAACCAACCGACATTGCCAATCCCGATAGATATGCTAAAATGCACTTTGAGTCCATCCTCCAGGAAGCATGCTATACACCTTCACGCAACAAATTCCAACGGCAATACAGCCGGTAGTTTTCGAGATAACTAAGGTGTTGGACGGACAGATGGACATACTGGACATACATTGCTATCCTAAGAGAAAAGGGCAGGATAAAAGTAATGTCTCTCCGGTGGAGAAATCAGTGATGTGGAACAGGATAGATAGAAAGAAGGACAAAAATAAGTTATATTTGGAAGGAGAGTGACATGGCGCCCTTAAATGTTTGTGTTGTGAGGACGAGGAGGAGGACAAGGACGCTTGTACTGTGGCTGTGGACATTGAAAAGGTTTTAAGATCAGTTGATGCTGTAACAGTGGACATCGCACTTTTATGCAATGTCTATTTCAAGGAATGGACGAGATAAGAAACTGTGATTGCAAGTACTAGCAGAGAGACATAGATTTGCGTAGCCAGACAATCAAAGAGATCTGCTTACTGATATGTCTGGGGAAATCTAAATTATTGAATGAACTTTGACGGCGGAGAAAACCATGCAGCGCTAACAAACCTATAGCCAGTGTTTGAAAACCAATACTGATACCATTCTAATTCATAATAATTCATTCTAGTGACCACCCTAAAGTCTTTGCATTGGTTTTGCAATATTTTTTTCTTTATTTTTCTTTCTACTTTTTACTTAGGTGAGTTTGATAGCTATGATTAGTTAGCTGTTGGCTCTTAGTTGGTAGCCAGTTATTTGCCCAGCCCGGTTTGCTTTTAGGGTGGCTATGCACAATGGAACTTTGTATTTTGTAACAACTTGGCTCTCATTGACCCTGATATAGCACTACAGTACAGCCAGAGATGAACAGCCAGTGTTGTTCCTCACACACTTGGGCCACGTTAAGAATAAACCAGTTTACACAACAGTTACTTTAGCCTCTTAAAAGTTTGTTGGAGGTGAACTTCAATTCCTCCAGGACATGCCAGGCGGTGTGTAAACAAGGCAAAACTGATTATTAAGGACGCTAACCACCACATGCCCAAAGTTCATCGGCGGTGAGTGTCACCCTCTTCAGGACATATGTGAGGCAGTGTGTAGCCAAGTCAAAATAGATTATTAATGACGCTAAACAACCCCACTATCATATGCCCAAGTTTATTGGCAATAAGCTTCCCTCCCTCCAGGACGCACGCCAGGCAGTGCACAGCCATGGCAAAACGGATTATTAAGGGACATTTATCACCGCTAGGCCATGAGACTGCAGAATAAGCAATGAGCCATGTTGTATGTCTACATATTTGCCCATATCTGTTCTTTCTTGTTTCTCCATGTGCAATATTGATTCACTACATTCACTGATTTCCATAACTCCTGAACCACGCGACATACAAAGACAAATGAACACAGCCGCATAGTATCATATTTTGGACTGAACTGTTTGAAAATAAAGGAATAATATATTCAATGTATTATAACAGCTTCAGCTTGCTAAGCATATTATTTACATGAGAAATTGTGCATTTGGTGTGCTTGACAGGGTTCTTTTTCTAAGCAAAAGAAGCTCTAATTGATTTTGCATCATTGGCTCAATAAAACAACCTTTTCTTCAGAATAGCAAGCAAAAACCTAATTTTTAATAACGATTCCTTTCATTTGTGGTGATGCTTTGTTTCATGGAAGGAGCTGCTGATTTGAAATCGAATGTAGGTTTTAGTGCTGCTTGAGGTACACATGATTAGTCACATGAACTTATCCACAGGTGTGGTTTTGATCCGGATTTGGAGCTATAGAAATCTCTCCCTGGCATCCTGGCACACTTAACACAGAAATGACACCTTTGTTGCTACCTTCACATAGTCAGGAATATACAATATGATGGGAAATATGTTAAATTACTATATTGCCAACAGAATTACATTTTGAGGGCATCATCATGAAGAAAAAAAGTCGAAATCTGCAATTGCTGGCTTAAAATGACACTTGATATACTTATACACACACTTGAATAACGGGTAAAATGTCCTTTAGATAATGGCCTTTCAGGGTAAGATAACATGTAAATGGTCTATCTCATTCCGGTCCCAGCAACACAGATGTGCCATTTTATACAGGCGCAGAAGGCTTGTATTCCAAAAGGTCACATCGTATGGAAAGGCTTTTACATGGAGAGAAGGCTATTAGCACACAATGTTCTTGCTCATTAGCACCAGACAGAGAGGTTGTCCATTCATTGTCTTTATGTAAATTACAACTAATTTACAGACAATGCATGCAGCAGTGGCATTGTGTGCAGAGGAATATCAATGTCCACTCTTGAGGGAGTGACCCACCCTGAGCCCACACAATGACTGAGTCACTCACTCGCATTAGAATTACTACACAGTAAAATCCTAATTCGAGAGGGTGCTTAGGTGGCGTAGGGGTAAAGTACCTGGCCACCACCGCAGAGTATAGGTTTGAATCATTGGCCGAGCATCCATTCTATACACAATTGGCCGTATTTGGCGGCAAGAAACCCAGGTGGGAGGTTGATCTCTGTCACTACACTAGCGACTGCTACAGGCTGGGGTGACACCGGTTACTGTGGGGGCTCCTCGATGGCACGTGAACCAATAGGGTACAAACCACTGGGTGAAAAAGGTGATATACCTGGATACGTGGGCAAGGCATACACCCACCAAACATAAATGATTGGTGGGAGTATTTCAATGAATGCGGGAGAGGACTGTTTACCTTAAAATGCCTTTAAGATACCTGGATATGCGTCTCTCTTTTCTCTGCTAGGGAATCTCCCTTACATATGTAAATTAGAGGTTTGTTCAAACAATGGGAGGTGTGGGGTTCAGAGTGGGGGGGGCTCAGAGAGAGAGAGAGAGAGAGAGAGAGAGAGAGAGAGAGAGAGAGAGAGAGAGAGAGAGAGAGAGAGAGAGAGAGAGAGAACCAAAGTTGCGTTGTGACATTCAAGGAAAAGCTAATACAAATATTAAAAAAAAAAAAAATGTTCTTAGGTCTTGCATAGGTGAGCAGTGTTAGTTTACAGAAAGGACATACGAATAAAGCATGACACACACACACACACACACACACACACACACACACACACACACACACACACACACACACACACACACACACACACACACACACACACACACACACACACACACACACACACACACACAGAGAGAGATCAGAGTGCAGTCTTGGGGCAAATATTGTACTTTTACTCCACTACAATTATTTGAAAACTTTAGCTACTAGTTACTTTGCAGATAGAAATGATTACATTATAAAACATACATTAACCACTTTAGCCTTATTTTATACCTAGGCTATTTTGTACTTGTAGATCGGCTATTTTGTACTTTTGTACTTTTACCAAGTACGTTTAAGGGTCATTAAATGGTTAAAATTATATCACAAACAAGGCTTACTTTATGTGTGTTTTCGTGTGTATTTTGGGGGGTAGAGATTTACATGCAGGCACAACATTTGCATGAAAGGTGTTGATGGGTTCAGTGGCCCTATTGTCTCAGGTCTCTCAGACAATAGGAGCTCCACCTCTATCACCATATTAACCACTTTAGCCCTACTTTATACATAGGCTATTTGAAAATAGCCAATCTACAAGCTTGTAGATCTGCCATTTTCAAACATTTTAATACTTTCACTTTTGGTACTTTAAGTATATTTTGATGCCATTTTTTTTTACTTTTACTCAAGTAACATTTTGAACACAGGCCTTTTACTTGTTTTATTATTTTTATATTTTGTCTGTATTTTTATATTGTGGTATTGCTACTTTTATTTAAGTAAAATATCTGAGTACTTCTGCCATCACTGCCAAAAATACAGGTTACCACCAGTCATGTGGTTAATAAACTATTTAGTTTGTTTTCTAGTCTAGGCCCAGTAGTGCTAAAAAGAACAAAATGTAATGGACTTTTCTTGTAACAAGTAAGAGCATTTCTACATTACACTATTGATACTTTTACTTAAGTATAACATGTCAGTTCTTCTTTTGTGCTTGTTGTTTAGTGCAAAGCATTAGTACCTCTACATAGTAACGTTTAACTTGCTAAAACTAACTAAACTAAGTAAATAGTTTATTTCCAATCTCTCTCTCTCTCTCTCTCTCTCTCTCTCTCTCTCTCTGACTGCCAACATTTAACATGCACATTCAAATGCAGTGGTAACACAGAATGTGTGCGGACTCGGAGGGTTAATAGGCAAAGGACTAAATTAGGAGAAACAAGGGGTGAAAATAATTGGGTAATATTTAAAAAAGAAGAAACAAAATCATGTGGATTTTGTGATTGACATGGCGACGGTGTGGCTTCCATGTGGATCTCATGTGACCAGCCTGTGATGTCAGTCATCTATGAGGTCAGTCGTCTATGATATGTAACTTATCTTTCCACTCAAACAGAGAGCGTCTCCTTCCCAAACCCCAATGGTTCTAATCAGCCCCCCGCCCACAGGAGTGGCCCAATTCACTCACAACTTGCTACAAAAATCGCTCATGAAAAACTATATAATCTCCTACATTCCATTTTCCACCTTCACATCTGTCTCCTTCTCTAATAATCAAAAAATGCTATATATTTCATCTCGCACTTTACTTCCGGATGGTTCGTTTTGCACATTTTTTTGCCACATCGGTCACGGGAAAGAAATAAGCGCTGCCGTGGTCTATGGAAACGAGCCCAAAAGTGCACCCAAATAAGCCCAAAATCGCTTATACAAACAGTCAGACCTGGCAACGCAGCCTACGCCAATCATGTGTGAGAGATCTACAAGCTATGGGGCAGTGACGCCACCGTATCTTAGCAACAACGACAGCGCTCACTCTCATTGGTCGTGTCATGCCAGGAGCAGTCTCCAGACAATGGCATCGCAGAGAGCTTGCTGTAGCCATCATCACATTCAGTCAAGAGCTGTGATAGTGGCATGTAGCTAACGCTAACGTGGTTGTCATGCCTGCAGCGGCTGTGCAATCACTTTGTCAACAATGCACGTTCGTGTGGTGAATGTCAATATTGCTGCTCAGTTAGTCCATTGTAGATGGTGTATGTTTGTGTGTGTCTTCTGGAGAACTATGTAGCTCCACAGCAACTACAGTAACTAACGTAATGGCAGGACCGCCCCGTGCAACGCATGTTAGGCTGCATTATGGTCATGTAGTAATTTCAGATAATTTCGCTCCAATTAGAGCAGTGCTTATCAACCCTTTCAGTCCGCCCCCCCCCCCCCCCCCCCCCCAAATAAACGTAATTGATCTGGCCACCCCCCCCATTTTGTTTGACTCCATTCCACAAGTAAATATTGTGAAAATAGCAGATCTACAAGCTCGAAACGCCTCACGTTGAGAGGCTTTGTAAGCTTGTAGATCGGCTATTTTCTACATGATTGCCTCTTTCTTAGATTATTTGACAATGTGGCCAATGTTTTTATAGTATAGTTTGTTGACTACTTTGGTTGCAGAAATGGTAATTTCCTTTACTTTCGTTTTTTTATTGTCTCCGCCAGGCCGAAAGGCATGGCGCAAGACCTGTCCGTCCGTCTGTGATAGCTAATCTCTCACATCGTTGACTTGATCGCAGCGAAACTGTGCACACACACTCCCTGGATGCCAATTCAGAACCTCTGCCCTATTTCTTTCACATGGCCCTGTTACAGTGCCACCAGGAGGCCGCTTTTTGCTAAACACCTTTTCTCACAGTACTCCTACATATTTTGCCCAAACATCACGCAAATCGGTACACAGTATCTCCACAGTCATTACAAAAAAAAAACTTTCAGATTTTTCATATTCCATCCTGATTGGCTAAAATGGCTTCCAAAGTCTGCAGGACTGCTCCGTTTGGACCAAAATGCCTCACATTATGAACACAGCATGCACTTTCCGTGCAACTTTGCACCCACATTCCCACTATGCCGAGGAAGAAATTCCACTTGAGATTTCTCTAATCAGCCTCATGGTGGCGCTATAACAGCCCGATGTGGAGAGTCAGTGAGAGCTGGATAAACGAGGTAAAATGTGTCAAAAGGAGTCTGTACGGCTGTCGATAAATGAACACATGACGTCGGTGGGAGAGGAGATATTGTGTCTTTTGGACAAACAGCAGCGTGGTGCTGATGTTTGTTGTGTGAAGCAGCCTAATGTCAGAGTGTTTGTGTTGGAGCGTCTCAGTGCGGCTGCAGAGTTCATGTGCAACCTCTTCCAGAGAGAGACAGAGACACTAGAAACTCTGCTGGAGAAAAAAAAACACTGCTGGGCATTGACTTTCATATGGACATTGATCTACACACTGCAGGTATATCTGCTACACACACAACATCAAACTACACACTACAGGTATGATGCAGCGTTTGCATTCCAGCCTGCATGCCAGCGTAGTTCCCATATGGTTTCAAGGTGGGCTAAACCATATGGACCCCATGTCAGCAATGTCAGCGGCATCCACTTAAGTCCCAACTGCGATGCCCATGCAGGCTATAAGTAGCTTCTACCTGGCCCTTAGGTGGGCCCCAACTAGCCATGTTTATGTGGGACCAAGGCGGGTCCTAACTGGGTTTGCCCATGCAGGCTTTAACTGGGTTCTACCTGGGCCCTAGGTGTACCCTAACCAACCAGAGTGCAGTGCCCATCGCTCCAATTGTTGTGACGTCAGGGCTCTCAATACTGCACATTGGTGGAGGAGGAGGGGCCGCAGGGCGACCGCACACATCGCTGAACCAATGGTATCCCACAGATGTTTCCTCTGGGGATTTACAATCTGCCCCTCTATGCCACATATCATCCGCACTACAGGGTCTTCACTGACCGAGCCACGGCCCCACTGGCCCTCAGGACGCTACGCCACTTACATGAGCTGCCAAGTGGCCGCGGGCGCTACGTGGGCGTGGCCGCGGGCTAGACGCGAGCCCCCGCGTAGCGGGGGCGAGCTTCTAGTTACTCCAAATATGGGCACGGGTTAAGGGCTCATCAATGCCCCCACTGACTTCCATAACATTTAAGTTAATATTTAAAAAAAAGTCAAAACATATGTGAAAACAAATTGTGGAGGTACTTCTGTGGCCTATTGGTAGTGTGCACAAGAAATGTGGCGCTGAGCGATCCAGCCAATTGCAAAATTAGCTCCCACTTTATCAGCAAACCCCATTCCCATTCCTACAACACCCTGACCAATGCTCCTTATCTGATGTATAGTCTAATGTCTGAATGGACGCCGTGTCTACTGTACAGTGGTTACCCGTTCATTCATGCGCGATCTTCAAACGGCCGCCTATTGGACACCGTAGAGAGCTGACTGTAGCCTACATAAGAAGGTCTAAGTCACCAAACTTTTTCTGTGACAACAATAATTACTGAATGAAATGACATGATAACGCGACCAGCGTTGCCATGTATCCTTATTATAAGCGACCTGTTTTTCTATAAAGTTGCTTGTAAATATATATTGGTAATTGGGGGCTACTTTTTATTTGTTGAGAGCATATAGGTTTATTAAGCATATAGGTTTAAAGTGCTCAAGTGGCCTTACTGGCCTATAATAGTCACGTCTTTGAGCGTGTTGATTGCTTGGGCTTGTTTTCATAGACCTGATTGCTTATTTCTCTCGCAAAATCTGGCAACCCTGTTCGCCTCTTCTACACTCTGCAACACAGCTGTATTGTATCATTTGGGTGTGTTACCACTCTAATGCCCATACTTGTGATCACTTGTAAGATTATGAATGGACTTGGGGCTATATGGGATTGATGAAATGTATCAATACTGCAATTGATACATTTCACAAGACAAAACATTTTTAAAAATCGTTTGAAAATAGCAGCTACAAGCTCACAATGCATCACATGAACGCATTGTGAGCTTGTAGATCTGCTATTTTCCACTACATCTCAGAGGCAAATTTGTAAAAATGGCGATCAGAAACCGATTGCAGATAACGAAAAAATATGTAATAATAATGTAGTTTGTTACTTTACACCACTGTAAAATGTTTGAAAATACACTGTTGTGTAAAATGTTTGAAAAGCATTGTGAAAAGTGTGAGCTTGTAGATCCGCTTTTTTTAGCGGTGCCAACCGCTCTACACTTGACTTTGTCCGTATGTCCGTCCGTCCGGATGAGCACGGGATGAGCACGGGATTTTAAACAGCTATAACTCCAGTTTACAGCATGCCACCAAGTCCACATTTGGTATGTGGACTTAGACCACCAATAGGCACGAGCATGAATTGATGAAGTTATCAAAGAGGGGTCCAGGGACCCCCAGCGCCCGTATGAGCACGGGATGAGCACGGGATTTTAAACAGCTATAACTCCAGTTTGCAGCATGGCACCAAGTCCACATTTGGTATGTGGACTTAGACCACCAATAGGGACCAGCATGAATTGCTGAAGCCCCGCCCCCTCTGTCTTCCCATTGGCTGGCCTTCAAACAGCCATAACTCAAGTTCGCAGCATGCTATGGAGTACAAATTTTGTACATGGACTAAAGCCAGCAATAGGGACTAACTGTCATTACTTAAGCCCCGCCCCCTCTGTCTGCCCATTGGCTGGGCTTTAAACAGGCATCATTCCAGTTTGCTGCATGCTACCAAGTACAAATTTGGTAAGTGGCCTCAGACCACCAATAGGGACGAACTGAAATGAGTTAAGGCCCGCCCCAAAGGCACCGCTTCCTTCACACAGGGTGTGATTTTTAAATAGCCTATGTATAAAATAAAGTGAAGTCAATAGGTAACCACTGTATATTTTACTGTCTGAATGGATGCTTTGTCTACTCTAATGTATAGTGTACTGTCTGAATGGACGTTGTGTGTAGTCTATTGCTGTATTCCACTTTGTCGGTGGCCGTGTGTTATAAACACCTCATACAGTACATGGCAATATGATTATTTTGAAATAGAATAGTTCACAAGCCCAGATAATGGTACTCTCGAGTCAAGTCCTAAAATGCATCATCTCTCGCGATGCCATATTTGTCACACCCTTAGAGATGACAAGCTTAGATTTGCTGATGCTGTCAGTGAAGAGAAGAGAGCCCTCTCCATCTTGTACACAAACACTTAAGACACACAAACTAGTTAAAATTCCCATCACAGACTCACTGTGGCCAGCTCCACAGAATCAGAATCATCATCATTGTGCCACATAGTAAAATACTCAGTGTTAAGGTAACTCAGAGTGTACGAATGATACCAAATGGACCCATAAGGGGGACTCACTGCAATTACTGTGCAGTGAGTCCAACAACTACAATACACAAGCTGCCAATTACCGTGCTTCCAAAGCCTTGAGAACGAAAAATAAGGAACAATAACAAAGCACGCGCAGCCAGGAGCCTGTCAGTCATTCTTCCCTCCACTGACCGTGACGCTTCGCCCCAAAATCGGCTCCCGCACCGATCGCAAGCAGGATATAAGAACAGTTATTATTGTTGAGGCATCATTGAGCACTGAGGCACCACAAATAGACCTACAGTGAGGGCAGTCAGGATGGTGCCCCCCCCCCCGCCCCCCTCAAGCCTCATTACTTCATCGATATACCTGTTGTATTATTGTGGATTAACTGGTGGCCAGCGTAGAGGTAGATCTTCATGAATTAAACGTGCATTTATCCTACATTTTGCACTGTACTGTACGCACCAGCGGCTAGAATCCAATTAGTCAAAGGGAACACAAAACTGTCATTAAAGCAAATAATGCCGAGGGTCGGTAGCAGAAAGCATGACAAGCATCTCAACTGCACGGAGAAACCACCTTGCCTGTGTGTGCGTGTGCGCGTGTGTGTGTGTGTGTGTGTGTGTGTGTGTGTGTGTGTGTGTGTGTGTGTGTGTGTGTGTGTGTGTGTGTGTGTGTGTGCGTGTGTGAGCGCGTGTGCGCGTGTGTGTGTATGTGTGTGCACGTGTGTGTACAGTGCATTTGTGCACTGTACAAGTGCACAAATGCGTGCGTGCATTTGTGCACTTGTACAGTATGTGTGAATAGTATAGCGTGTGCATGCATGTGTGTGCACGTGCATGTGTGCACTGGTACTCATGTATTGTGTGTGTATGTACATGCAATGCATCCTTGTATATGCACGTGTGTGTGTGTGTGTGTGTGTGTCATACATCTCCAGCCATGCAGAAGACCGTCTATCAGTTTAACGGCACCTACTGTAGGTGCGTCCTCTCGGAAGCAGCATGGATGACAGATTGGCCCCAGAGAGCCGCTGAGGAAACATGGTAGGGCGACGATAAAAACATGAAAACACACGTCAGCGTTCCATGAGTGACTGGTCGCTTTGGACGCCGTTTGACAGATGAGAGGTGATGGGACCAGAGCACAACTTGTCATCTCTACCAGCCTTCAGCGTGGAAGTTTAAATGAAGGGGTTATGACCCCACGTCCTTGGACACACCCACATTGAATCCCTTCTCTCCTGCATGTGTACTATGCTCGCTCTCGCTCTCTCTCTCGCTCTCTCTCTCTCTCTCTCTCTCTCTCTCTCTCATATTTAAATGCATATTCATAAACCTATTCATAAACTATGCATAGTACTGAACAGACACACAGTTATTTTTTGGTATGGTCACACTCAAATTAACAATTAGCACGCTTGTGTGCGCCATGCACGCACGCGCGCACACACACACACACACACACACACACACACACACACACACACACACACACACACACACACACACACACACACACACACACACACACACACACACACACACACACACACACACACACACACACACACACACACACCCGATGTGTGGCTGTGTGGTAATTAGATAGCCACACTCCAGTGGACATTACACAGAGTTGTATTTTTTACCTTATCTAGTGACCCTCCCAGCATTTTCTCTCTAATAACTTCACACTGTTCCTGGGTCAGTGCTACTGTACGATAAGCCCCGCTGAGAAGAACAGGAGTGAAGTCAATGCCGTGTAATGTGTAATAAAACAACTGGCCCCAAAAGAGGAGCATAACCAGGGAGATAGATCATTGTAAATATGGATCAGTCACACGGTATAATGGTTGACACCCTGGAAATATGACACACTACCGGATCCACAACTAATAACGTTTGGGGAGGGAGAGCGCGACACAGTACAGCTTCTATTGTGCTAAATGCGCACAATCTCTGCGTATGTGCCTGCGTGCGTGCAATGCATGCATGCGTATCCGTCCTTCACGCATCTCGAGAACCGTCCAGCCGATCGACTTAAAACTCGCCGTGTATACGGCTGAAGACCCGAGGGAGTGCGGTCCCCGGTGTGAAGTAGGTCAGCTATTCAGTTGTCAGAACTGCCCATCCGACCGATATACCCATACTGTATTAACACATTCCCTGCCATAGACGGAGATCTCCGTCATTACAAATCCAACCATTGACCGTCATTGACGGAGATCTTCGTCAATAAAAAAAATAATAATAATAATAAATTCCACAAGAGGGCACTCTAACACAACTTAGGAATGATCCCTCGACTCTGAGAGAAGGAATGGACAGACATGACGTCCAAAAACGTCACTTCCGTCCACTCCTATGTTATTTTTTGGATTTTGGATTTCTCTTTTTTTTTGTGAAAACAAGCCTTATTCAACTGGCAATAGCAATAAAATTGTTCTGGTGGCTAGAGGAGACCCTCCCCCTCCCCCCAGACACTCTTTGTTTACATTTGCGTGCACAACGTGGCTTCTGCGGCTCTCCAAAGATTGTCGATATATGGTAAAAAATCACACCCAGTGTGAAGTGGACGGTGTGGTCACAGTGGTCATCACAGTGGGTGATTCACTTAAAAAAAAACATAAATGTGTTTTTTTTAAGTGCACAGTCCTATTTATAGGACTGCACATGTGTCATGTGTTTCACAAGCCAATCACAGTCCTGAATAGAGTCAACCAGTGTACAATGGTGGCCAATCACGGTGCAGGGTTAAGGGGGTAAATTGGTGGCCAATCACAGCGCAGGGTTGGGGGTTGCAATGGGTGGGGGTCCAACCCTCACATGACACATTCATTTCATCATGTGTCTCGCTAGCCAATCACAGTACGTCACAGCCAATCAGCCAATCACAGTACAGCGAAAGACAAATTTACGCAACGGAAAGAAAAACTTTCGCCACGGATGGGTCCCAAACCCACTTATAGGAGCAGCTACACCGCTCAAAAACGCTGGCAGCAGCGGATGAATAAATTAAATAATACCTGGCAGTAAGGGACAAGGACAGACAGATACAGAGATCTCCATATATGGGCATAATAGGGACACAGACAGACAGGTACAACGGGTATTGCTGGGTGGTACATGCTTTCCCAACTTGCATCATTCCCGACTTGCTTCGTTCCTGAGCCTGAATCTGGAATTTTATTTATGGTAGGAACACTACTGGTTGACAAGCGGTATTGCACAAAGCTCATTGTACAATATCTCCCCCACCCAATGGGGTATTCTGTCCAGTAGTATTCTCACCAGTTGAAATTCTATCCATCACATACAGTAGGAGACCAGGGTTCAAATCCCAGGTAGTACTTAAGTCTAATCTAATGGATTTCAGCTTTGACTTGATTCAGTTTTTCCTATTACTAATTTCCTCTCTATTATGAATGTTGACAGAAGGCAATGGCTGGGTTTACATATCAGTTGTGTTGCAGATGATGATGATGATGATGATGATGATGATGTGTGGGTGTGTTTGGGGCACATACAGGAGGTCAACAGTATAATCGTGTTTACAGGGGAATCAGAACATTTACATAACGACTGGCTCATCGTTTCACATCTGTGATATTCCTGTTTCCTCCTACTCACTGCCGGAATCTTAGTCTCCCTACAAACACATGTCTAGAAAACAAACTATATAGGCTAATAAGCATCACTGCTGTCTTTTTTTTCCTTTTAACCTTTGTGTTTATTTAGCATATTTCAGCACGTTAGACAGAGGAAGAACATCATTTCATCATATTTATATGATGATATCGCATCACTGCTGTCTTGATGAATAATTAATAAGGAGCACACTTGTTGGAAAGTGTTTTACCATTGTTTCACACTACTTCATAAAGCCTTCATAAAGAGTTTATAAAGACTTCATAAAGGGTTTCTAAAGACTTCATGAAGAGTTAGTGAAGCCTTCTTCGAGAGTTCCCCTCTCATCACACAGCCTCCATGTGTTCAACAACATAAGTCACGTGACCTCTCTGTTTGGGCACTTTTAGTCTCAGTTTGAAGACTCGAACAACGTTTCCGGTTTAGTGAGGTGTGGTGTTTGCAACCATGATGAATGTCGTTTTCAAAGGCTGTTTTTACTTGTAGCACTCAGCGGATGTAGGCTGGTCCTGGACTTGTTTTCAGCACTTCATTTATTTATGGAGATTTTTGTTTTTGTCTGGCCCGCAAGAGTGGGTGACTGAGTCACTGATTTGACTGATGAAGATGCACAATTGGTCAGCCAGTTGGCCTAAGAAACAAACAAGCTAACAAGCTACTGGCTCCTATCTATCTATCCAGACACCACGGCTGATGCTCCTTATACGTTGCACTTTTAATTGAATACATAAATTCACTCTGTATTAAGGATGGTTTGTGTGTGTGTGTGTGTGTGTGTGTGTGTGTGTGTGTGTGTGTGTGTGTGTGTGTGTGTGTGTGTGTGTGTGTGTGCTTGCATGATAACAATAAATGTGTGATGTGTTATTAATTGTCATTTTCCCCCCAAACACTTCAGCATATCAGAACACAATGCTATACCTGAAACCTAAACCTACACAGCAGGTACTACACAGTATGCCAAACATATCAACATGCTGCAGGAAAACTGCACACCATGATGTTGTTGTGTGTTGTGTTGATGGAGTCAGCAGGGGGAAGCAACACAAAGTAAACACAAACAAAACAAAAACTTCTCATTTGTCCGTGCCATTCTTTCTTTCTTAACTCTTTGATTGCCATGGATGTGTAAACGCGAATGATGTTTTCACTGCCAGATGACGTCAGACCCGGAAGTAAAAAAAAACGTCTTGTTTACTTCCTGTTTATTTCCTGAGGGTAAATCCCTATATCTCCGTTCCTCTTGCTTTACGGCCAAAACAAGGCATTTTCAACAGGCCACACCTGCGCAATGGATTATCGCGGTTACTTTTTTTCCCCCCTCCAAATTGTGTAGCTACTTTACACAACTGCTTACAGGTACAGATACGACTACACGTTTATAGTATCAGTGTACTTAGCCACTTAAGCCCTATTTCATACTTGGAAACGTAGGTTGTCACCTATAATGGTTAAAAGTGGCTACACATATATCAGGGTACTTATAGGTACAATTGCACATTTATCTGGGACAGACTGGTACTTACAGTAAGAGGAGGCCTGCTGATTCCTATTGGACGGGAGGGTTGATCTGATAGCGTGGAGGGCAGGGGAGACCAGGAGGTGGCGCTGACACAGGAGGACACAGTCTCCACTTAAACCTCATACCCTCTCTGCATCTCCTCTTCAGCACCACACATATCTGGGGAAACACACACACACACACACACACACACACACACACACACACACACACACACACACACACACACACACACACACACACACACACACACACACACACACACACACACACACACACACACACACACACACACACACACACGTCAGACCATAGAACCAGAAGGACTGTTGCCAGATGTTTTTAATGAATAACATGCAATTGTGTCCAATCTGTATGGTATAGTATGTTAAAACAAATATAACTTATACGATTGGGGTTGTTGTATTTGGTCTCTCTTCTCTTCTAATGAGACGAGACATTTAGATCCTGTGTCTACAGTAGGTGAGACACAATCCTGTTTCTGGTTTGACACAAATTTTGACCTGAAGGTCAAAATGCAATGTATCCCCTGAGCAAGCAGGCAGACTCTATTTGCTCAATGGTAAAAAAAAATTGCACTTGTGCTGGAGACCCGGGTTCTAATCCGGGGTAGAACAGGAAAGTTACATAGTGCAGCTTTAATGTGGTAATGTGGTTGTTGAATTCTCATATTATCACATAACATATACTGTATATAAACGCATCAGACTACTTATAGTTAATAAAGTCTGTCCAGAAGCAAGGATAAAATATACTGTAACGCTACTTTATAACATTTACCAGGGGATATCAAAAAGGGGGGGGGGGGCATAGACCCCCCCCCCCCACTGTCAGCAAATTGAACCCTGCAGATAGACTTTTGGACATCATCACAGCATCAATCTGATCTTAGAACTAGATGTGTGCTCAGTGTTGCCCAAATCTCCATACTCTAATACTAATAGCTCAGTTTGCAGTACAATGATTACCTAGAGCTATGTAACAGTACCTCTGATTACCAGTTGCACATTGTCCCTGTCTTCCATCTCTACAGTATCTCATACATATACATCATCTACGTCTTTCCATCTTGCTGTCGTTCAAATGTCTCTGTAACGCGCAAAGTCTGATTGCTAATGCCACGTGTCAATCATGTTTGTATCGCCAGTCAATCAAAGATAACAATTTGAAATGTAAGTGTCATATTTTCGCTGGGCCACAGCCACTGTGAGAGTCCTTTGTGAGAGGAAAAGTAATAGCATCTCGGATGAGATGTACACAGAATATTCTCAGGAAAGAGAGGATTTTACAGTGTGGGCTGCAAAAAGACAGGAAAAAAACTGCTAGTGTTGCTCAAGCAGAATTTTGAGGAGAAAGGATGCAATTGCTAATTTGGGGGGGTGTAACGGAAAGGTAAAGAGTAGTGTAACAAGTTGCTTTTGGCAGGGAGTAATAAGTAAACTAATACTATTACATTTGAAACAAGTAACGAGTAATGAGTAATATATTACGTTGTTTGACTAACAAGCCCAACACTGGTTGTCACGTTAATTAATGTATGTTTTGGTGTTCATCTAAAGCGGATTAGTGCTGCCAATTGTGCATGCGATTGTCTAGTGCTAGTACATCCCATAAGATGGAGCGACATGAACATTGTGATTGGCTAGTTAGTTGTGTACATGTAGATCCCATGAGCTGGATGGACAGGCAACTAATTGGCTAGTATAAGTCCATAACGTCATGGGACATGCATCCCATAACGTGGAGGAATGATTGCTCTGCGATTGTTCATTCACAGAAAACACATAACAGTACAGTACCATCGGTCCTTGACCAATTTGAAAATAATATTTGGAAATTTAGGGTTAACAAGATATATGACACAGATTGGCTTAGCAGCAGACAGACAGACAGACAGACAGACAGACAGACAGACAGACAGACAGACAGACAGGCAGGCACAGACAGACAGACAGACAGACAGGTGTGAAAAGATGAATCTCCTGGCAGATACTGTATGAATAATAACTGCATTCATCATGTACATTGATAATCAACACAGGACTTTAACATAGAGACTTTGGTATCGGGACAAATACTGCACCTGAACTAGTAATAGTACTGACACACATGGTACAGAGACAATAGACCTCACATACAGTGAACTAACATAGTAACACACACAGTATACTGAACCACATGGGACAGAGACAATTGTGTGTAATTTATGTGTGATGCAGTTCTGCTTTTTCAACCAGCACATTCTGGGCAATGTCAATGAGTTGTACAGTAATATCACAGGCATTTAGCTGATTATATTAAAGTAAATTGTATTGCAAGCTCATTTTAAGTGGCTCTTATGCAGAGAGCAGGTATACTGTAGGGAGTACAGTGTCTCATTTCCATCCTGTTTGCATTTAGCTGGCACGCCACACGTACAGCTTGGGCAAAGGCTAGCTGTTATTGTATATAGGGATTGAACTGTAACATTTTGGATACAGGAGAGGGTATGTCCATAATCTATCAACATGGCATATCATTTTCTAAATGACACTGTTGCTCATTGTGTTATAACTTATTTTAACAATATCTTTCGTCAAATGGCATGTAATGTTCTCTGTGATTTTATTGGTCCTCTGTGAGCCTGATGGATGGGGAGATGGGTTTGTTCTGGTTGTTAACCATCGTGTAATAATGTGGAGACGAAGACAAGGATTAACAGCTGACCAAATAACATAGAGTTACAGTAAGTCACCAATTGTCTCAAATTTCAATTAATTGTGCAGCCCTAGTATTGTATACTGACATGCATGGTACAGAGACAACAGACCTAACACACAGTAGCCTACAACAAGACAGTGCAGAACAATACCATGGATATAAACTGTACATAATATGTTATTAACTTATTATATATCAAAGCATGGCACTATGTAACTTTCCTCTTCTACCCCAGATTTGAACCTGGTTTCCTGCACAAGTGCTTACATTTGTACCATTGATAAAGTGAATCTTGACCTTCAGGTCAGAATTTGTCTCAGATCGTGTGTCTAGGTGAGACATGACCTTTGACGCGATATAAATGTCTCAATAGAAGAGCAGGGAGACAAAATACTACCATCCCAAGTGTATACGTTATATTGTATTAACATACTCTGCCATATAGATTGGACAAAATTACATGTTATTAATTAAAAAAACAGGCTTTAAAGGAGTAGTTCACTCAAAAAATGACTTATTTTCTATCAATTATACACTCCATAAAGCCTTGAATTCAGGGAGATTTTTTTGTTTTTGTCACATTCCTAAGCCAATAATATGATGACCGGCGGTTGACCTGCAATTGACCAGCATTTGAATGTCCTACCAGAGACTCCGCCGGTCATCAAAGTATTGGCTCAGGCATGCGACAAACACAAAAAAATCTCCATGAATTCAAGGTTTCATCGGGTGTGTAATTGATAGAAAATAAGTAATTTTTGGGGTCAACTATTCTTTTAACTCCTTTTCATCTGTGCACTTTCACTGCACATTAATGTACAGAAATGTGCTATACCGTATGATTGATTGGAACCTTTGTTCCTTCTGTATTCCAGTTCACTTATTCCCTTTCCAGCTGAAACCAGGACGGTGCCAGTGACCGCAGCGGACATCTTTTCATTCCCCCCGTTCTCACTGAACACATCTGCCAGAAGCCATTATAGAGGCGTCCTAATCGCCTGACCCCAACCATGATACTGCAATCACTCTCTCCGCACCAAAAATAAGTGCACATGACTTGAGCCTGACGCTAGTGCTCATCACCGTTATTGTCTTAATTGAAAAACATATCAGGCATCATTTGCATGTATAATTTAGTATTTAGCTTCGCTTTAGCTCTGCGGCAAAGTTAAGTGACAATTTACAGTCATATCCCTGTGTGCGTGGGTGCCTACACACACACACACACACACACACACACACACACACACACACACACACACACACACACACACACACACACACACACACACACACACACACACACACACACACACACACACACACACACACACACACACACAATCATCTCATCTCTGCTCAGCTGTTTACAACCATTTGGGTATTTCAAATACATGATGAGTGTGGAATTGAGTTCATGCGCTGTAGCTGCCTTATGAATAATATATAGATATTTAAACACATAACCCCAGTGCCATGCACTTAACTCTAATGTATAGAAACAATATAGTGGGAGGAATTATTGCTTTACAGTTACATCAGATTTTGCATACACTGTATATACTATATTGTCGCTGCTGGGCATAAACCTTGTATCTACATATTTCAACTTTGCATATTTTTTTTTTATAAATGAATGGCCTACTTTGTCGTACAAGAGTGTCACACAAAAGTAGCGGAAATAGCCGATCTACAAGCTCACAACGCATCGCAGCATGTGACTAAATAATAACTACAATGGATTCATTGGAACACAGGTGATGTTTTCCAATTCCTGAAAAGTAACGGTTTTGAACATACAAGGTATCCACCCTACAGCCATGATATACTGTATATGTACATAATGATGAAACTCATGCAACTTTGCTTGTGTAATTTGTGATTTGTCAACTTGAAATCCTACATGTTGCCTTACTTCGATTCAGCACATGTACGCCAAAGAGCTACATATTAACAGATTGTGTTGGTGAATCCACCTCAGTCACATTCGAAGCACATACACACAGCATACTGCAACATCCTTAGTGTACACTTAACTCTATTTAGATCACATATAAAGTTTACAACTACCCGTTGTCTTTACACCAAATACCCCCAGGGAACAAATTAAGTTATCTGATCTAATCTATGAGCGATAGAGTTTGTATTCTTTTGATTTGCTGCCTCGGGCAGAGTTCATCTCCATTATTGGCTACCGGAGCGAGCAAGAGTTCCTCTTTATCTTAATCATGTACTTGCACAAATGTTTGTTGTGCATCTCATGCACCAGCACACAGGAACGGAGCAAAGACCATCAGCAGCGCGGGAGCACCAGTGTTTCAGTTTGGCTCTCAGGGGCCTTGGCATTTCTGCTCAGTGCCCCTAATAACCACAGGCTCCATCTCACTCTCTGCTGAGGGAAGACACCATGAGAGTTGGGAAATGCCAAGGAGATGTGGGCAGCTCCAGGGGTCAGAAAATGGCAGTTAATTTGTTCTGTTATTAAAGAAAATAAATAACCAAGCCAGTTCTGCCCCGACTGACGCAAATGTTCACATTTGCCAATAATTGATTTGTTGTGGCGGTATCTAACTAAGTGATGAGACTGCGACTAGAACGGCGAGATATTATTAGTTATGTAGCGCTATATTGGATCACTCCGAGGTAGACTAACAGATTATTAGCACCTGCCCAAATACCTACGCGGCACACCCTTCTTCCTCTTACTTTCTTTGGCGTGAGGAAGAGGAGGTGACTGGACCTCTTTTTTTCTCTGCTTGGTATTCTTTATGTGCAGAAGTATACTCAGCAGCTATTCAATAGCTTGGCGGAGCTAAGCTCCTCCATTGAGTGGCTCTGTTGTCAACTCCGCTCGATTCTGGCTTTATGCCGTCTCGTTTAGGAGTTTGTCATTGTTTGCAGGTTTTCCCCATATACAAACAAGTGGGAGATACACGGTCTGGTCAGCCTGTATTGTGGCAGAGAGGGTCTCTTGTCCTTATTGTGTCTCTGTTTGACAAAACCCTCCCGTTTTGCCTCTCGGGGACAGCGCCTACTCTGTAACAAGTTGTGGGAAGCTGTGTATTGTTAGCTTAGGCAGCTAGTTGAGACACACACGCGTGTGTGCGTGTTTTTCTCCTCACGCGGCTGTGTCGTGTTGTTAATCACAGACTTGTGTGCTCCAGGGTGAGCGGGGTGTGAGGATCCCTCTACCCCAGTGAGTGAAACTGACCACACAGGTGTGCTTTTTGTGTTTCCCCTGTGCGTTCCACGGTGAACAGGTCTGAGCTCCTCGACCTAGCGAGCGGGCGCACAGTCCTGTTTTACGAATCCCCCCCTGTATGAGGCCACGGGCTAATAAACAGGGGAGTGGGAGCCTATGTTACACAGTGATGTACAGTATATACAGTATACGCACATAGTTCTGTCTTTCTGTCTGTCACCTTGTATAAGGCTGAGAGCTAACAAACGAGTGTGAGTGTTGCATTACAGTGTTTTGCCCCATCTAAGTGAAGCGGGGGCTTGGTAAGTATAAGAGGAATATACACTGTTTTATCCTCCCTGTATGAGGCCACGGCGGGCTAATACATAGGCGAGTGACAGTATATGCAGCAGGTGTCGGAAGCCTACACATGGTTCTGTCCCCCCCCCCACACACACAGTGGTTAGGTCCCCATATTAGCTCGGCTAAATACAGTGGGTCTTTTCTTGATAAATTATGAAAACAGCAGGTGTGTAGGTACAAACGGTTCTGTCTCTTGCCCCGTATGCAGCTACAAGCTCAAAATCAGGCGCGCATGTTGATTTGCAGTGTTTAACCATGGTTGCATACGTAAACTTCGCTCTGAACACCCCGTTTACGGCTGGGGCCTATTAAACGGCCGTGCGTGTTCGGTTACAATGTTTGAACCCCCGTATTCGCTCGCCGGTGTATACCGTGGGTTTGTTCTTTGGTGAATATATAATGAGAAAAAGGGGTTTTACGCTGTTGTTTTCCACGCTTTGCAAGCCTTAGACGTTGATAATTCACTTGGTGTGTATTGTATCACGGTGGCTTTTGTCTGCCTGACGTGCGATGTCCGCATGTTCGCAGAGGACTCACATGACACCTGTATGCGTTGCCTTGGGCTGGACCATGCATGCTTGGCATATAGGACCCTGCGGGCTGCACGCATTGTGTCATACTAGGGGACCGTATGCGCTTGGCTCGGTGCAGAAACATGCAGGCCTTGGTCTAACAGAGGCCTCAGGATGGCGGCCTTCCCCCTTCGGGTACGGTGGGCCGTCAGCAGTTTTCTAACCGACGGCGGGGTCCCCTGGCGTCTACTCTGGGTGCCCCCCCTCCTAAGCGCCGTGCGGCTTCGGGCGCGAGGCGGCTGCTCTGCGTGAGGCCGTGAGCGCGGTGGGTGATGAAGAGGAGAATGACGTTTTCTCCATTCATGCCCCAGAGGTGGTGTTTGGTGACAGTGCCTCTGTGTTCCGGGCGGCACCATTTACGGCTGGGTCTTTTGCCCACTCGCGCGCTAGCAGTGTTGGATCGGTGGGCCCGATGTCAGCGTGCCATACATATACTGTATCATATTGGAGTGATCCAATCGCTCACATAACCGTGGTTACATACTGTACGTAACCATCGTTCTCTGTACAGACTTAAATTAAATGAATTAAACATCTGAGGAGATGTACAGTATAGAGGGTTTGTGATATTACATGTATAGTACGCATAGACATAGACAGGCAGGGGGAAACCTTTCACTCACAACAATGAAGGCATCTGTATTCTAACAGCGAGACTTAGTGTCAGAAACAGGAGGTGTTGTTGGACAATTTTGCAGTAGAGTCACAGACTGCAGAATGACTTGGCATTCAGCAGTGGTCCTCAACCCCAGTACTTGAGTTAAAGTATAGATACAGTACCCCTGGTCAACTATTACTCAACTACTGTATAACTGGAATTTGCAAAAAAGTTGAGTTAAAGTAAATACTTTAAAAAAAAACGTAAGTATTCACAACGCGTTGCATCGGGACGATTTGAAATAGGGCTTAAACACTATACAGTATATGTGCATTGTGAAGAAGAAAAAACAGTCAATACAGTAGTCTAAAATAGGCTAATATCAATAGATTATCTAGTCGATTTCCCCAACTAGGATTTTAAAATAAAAACCTATTTAGTAGGTGCCAATTTTTGACTGGTCTATCCCAAATGTTAAAACGGAACTCCTCGAACGTAAATTAATAATTTAACCAGGCTGATGCGTACCGTTGCTGTCAGGCAGAAACCTCATATCTACATATTTCAACTTTTTTCTTTTTTGTGCCATAAATTAACGCCCTACTTTGTCTTACAAGAGGGTCATGCAAAAGTATTGAAAAAAGCTGATCTACAAGCTCACAACGTGTCGCAATGCGACGCGTTGTGAACTTGTAGATCACAACGTGTTGGATGAAGAGGGACGGAGTGTTGGTGCTCGAGGAGTATCCCTTTGATTTACTTGCAAGGGACAGTGTGAGCCCTTTCATTTGGCTCCAGAAGCAAAGTGCCAACATCTGTGTTGGAGTGATACTGCGTGTCCGTCAATGTGTAGGTAGTAAAGGGACATCTTGTCCCTGGCTCTGGACAGCCTGTCACACCTACCTCGTTAGCGGACGGATCATTTCATTTAAAAATATTTCCTGTCGAATTATCTGTCTCAGTGGCTTAATGTCACGTTATTTGTCATACATTTGGAGCATAGCTGGAATGATCTAGATTCACGCTGAACATATTTAGCCATGAACTCATAATAGCCAAACATGACTGGAACTGTATGTGGGCGGTGACTTCAGCCTCAGGACTGACTGTATTATGGACATAACTTGACATAAATGTCAATTTGGTAACGCTGATGGAGGCCTGAGGAACCGAAACGCGTCAGTTTTGTGTCAGACTGCTGCTGCTGCGGTAAAACGCAAAGACACTTTATTTTGTGAGTACAGACAGTTTCTTAAAACTATAATGCAGGAGCGCCGATAGCCTAGTGGTTATAGGCGCATACCCCTATACTGTAGGCTCTGAAGCCTGACAGTGAGTCGCGGGTTCGACTCCCGAGCCCGACGACCTTTGCTGCGTGTCATTCCCTGTCTCTCTCTACTGTTTCCTGTCACTCTTCCATTGTACTATCCAATAAAGGCAGAAAAGCCCCAAAAATACAAGGAAAAAAAGCCAAAAAGACTTTCATGCAGTATAAAACATAATTTAGTTATAATGCATTGTAGTGTGCTTACAATGCATTGTATATAGTTATAAGCATTCATAAGTAATCACAAGGCTTTATAACAATAATCACAACTCATTATAAAGTATTATAATGACTTTTAAGTATGTTTATAATGCATTGTAGACGTAGGAATTGTTACCCAAAGTAACAAGTTTGCAGTAATCTGCAAACATTAAGACTAAAGGTTGGCTTCCAGTTTGTCAACATGGTAGTATTCTATTTCCATCTAGAAAACAAACCAGCGAAAAAAGGATGCAGACAGAGATATCGTAAGCGACTGGAATAATTCATTGAGGAACAAACATGGGTGAGTGAGATGAATTAGATATTCATCCTGAATATGGATTTATGAAGCTCCGAGGTTGAGGAATCCTCTGATGTGCACTCTACTGCCTTTAATTATAGTTTCACACTGACGCTTCCTCGTTGGGCTCACTGCTATTAGCAAACCCTCCAGACGCCATCTTATCTTTACGAATGGCTTGCTTGCAGCATGGCCAACGCACTTCAAGGAAACTTGACAATAAAGTCACACAATCATCCGACTAACATGAGGTCAACTATCATTACTAATGCTCTTCCATTCAGGCACTGTCTGTACTAGACTACAGTACTTGACTAAAACAGAATGATACTATTTGTATGGGCATAATTTTGTGATGTAAAAAAAAAACAGACTGATGATGTGAGACTTGCCCAGGTTTAAATGAGACTGTGACGGTATAGTAACTCTATTGTATGTAAATGGCAGAGATTTTAAGAAGGGTGTTTGGAGTATCTAAATGACACATGAACTAAAGGCTGTTTTATCCTCCTAACACACGTCAACTGACTGAAATAATCAGAATCATCATTACTGTCACATCACAGGTTTACAGATGTAAAGATGAGTGAAATTATTTTTTCTTGTGCACGCTTCATCATTTTGTAGTATTACGTGAATAGAGAGAGGATAGAGCTAGAGTTAAAGCAGAAGAGAAAAGAGAATTAAAAGCGGGATAGGAACTGGTCAAATAAACAAATAAAGATATATGTATACAGATAGCGTATGTTTAGAGCATCAGCATAACATGCAGGTATGTACGTGTTCTCTTTTAGAGAACATGTAAAGCTTAGCATGATATGCAGGTGTGTAACAAGCTGCCATGAGGTGGGGCAAAAAAAACATCCGCATAAGGACATGTGAATGTAACCTGAGGGAAGGTAATCCAGCATAAGGATACTAGATCAACATAAGTGAAATATTCCAGCCTGGGGGCATGCCATGTTCAACAGTCTGATGGTATAGCCGGTAGTTCAGAAATAGGGTGTTCAGGCCCTTGATATTGTGGTAATAATACGACAAAAGCACAGACACTTTTTCCACGTTTGCTCTTTCGAGTATGAAACAGTCTTAACTGGTAGAGCAAGGCACTAAGACAAACTAAAATTGATACATTTAGGATGAATGTGTACCATTTTTCTTCCTAAATCATTCCTATTTTCTCACCATGACAAGCCTGGCCATTTTTTTCATTTTTAAATGAGATATGTTTTTATCTGAGTTATTCCAGATGAATGAAAACAGGTATTTAAGTTATCATAAGAGACAATTTAAATCCATTCAAACTTTGACTCCTTGACTGCTTTGACTGCAATGTCCTGTGATTCTAAAGTGAATCATGAATGTTTTTTTGTTTTGTCACTCACTCATACAGGTAGGTACAAGCAGTGAAATACTGGTGTGGCACACTGAAGACTGTGTAGTAATACAATAATAATGAACACTAATCAACAATTATTAATAAGCAATTAATAATCAGCAATAATAATCCTGTGTTGATCACTCAGCCCTGAGCTGAGGGAAACACAGAACAAAGCTTGTATGAACTATGAACCATATATTTGTTCCGATTAATGAGATTTATTAATGAGATGAGAAGGAATCATTCGCACCACAGTGTCCCGCACCAAAATTAGACAAACTAGACCATACCCGGTCGGCGCAGCGCATCCGTGGGGGGATATGCGCACATGATCTGGCAACCCGGGAGGCGACATTGTTTGACACATAAACGCTAATAAGAAGCTGAGATTTGATGAAATTGAAAAACGGGCTTCACAGTTAAGTTCAGATGGTAATGGTCAATGGCTGTGTGCAAAATCAGAGCAATTGGTCCAGCCAGTGAGGAGAACCGGGTAGCTTCACCACCACTACAGAGGTTACTAGAATTATAGTAGGATTATGCTATGTAGATCTGCTAACTTTGGCACGAGAGACTGGTCTCATCGTCAGTCGGGCCTTGTAGCTCCATATTTAGCCTTTTTATGTTCTTTTGTAAATGAATGCCCTATTTCACATTTCAATGTATGACAGTGTTGTGCAAAGGGGTCCTTGAGGGGGATCCATGGGGGGCCCTCAGCTAAATTAGTTAATATAACATAAAAATAAAAACGTTTTACCACTTTAATCCTATTTACTGTACATCAGCTATTTGAAAATAGCCGACGCACAAGCTCACAATCTACTATTTTTAAATAAATCTTGAAAACATTTGAGAAAGTTGGAATAGTTTTGGAACATTTTGGCACAAAATATTTTCAGATGGGGATCAGCAGCCAAATACTGCATACTAATGTGGGGGTCCTTGACATGAAAACGTTTGAGAACCACTGTTTCCTGGATCAGAGTACACACTGTACCACAAATACTGTACAAAGAACTGTGAACTCTGCTTGAGTGAAGCCTGCAAGTCATTAGCCCATCAGAAAGTGCAGCTGGGTATTTTGAAGAGTGAAGTTGGGACTTGGCTAAAGGGAATTGGCTCCATGGTTTTTCCACAAACCCCAGGTCTGCCACTCAGACATGGCATGTGAAGGAAAACAAAACATTGTCAAAAATATTCCTGCCACTCTTTGGTCACACCCAGAGGTGTAAACTACACGTAAATACATTTACTCAAGTACTGTACTAAAGTAACATTTTGAGGTATTTTTTTTACTTTACTGGAGTATTTCCAATTTTCAGTACTTTTACTTCTACTCCACTACATCTCAGAGGCAAATATTGTACTTTTACTCGACTACAATTACTTAAAAACTTTAGTTACTAGTTACTTTTTGTAGATTTTGATTATTATTACAAGACATGCATTACCCACTTTAGCCCTACAGTATACATTTCGGCCATTTGAAAATAGCCGATCTAAAAGCTCACAATCAACCACACAATGTGTCGCGATAAAATGGGACATGCTGCAGGATGAGTACTTTCTGTTTTTGGTACTCTAAGTACATTTTGATACCAATACTTTTGTACTTTTTAAATTTTGAATTCCGGACTTATATTTGTAACAGAGTATTTCTACATTGCAGTATTGATACTATTACTTGAGTAAAACAATTGAGCACTTTTTCCACCACTGGTCACACCCACTGAGACCGGTCAGTCCCCCCCCCTCCCCAACCCACCTCCTCCTCTCACTCCAGCAGTAATAGACCATATTCACACGGCGGCCATAGTAGCCACCCGGGGTGGCTACTTTCATTGACTTCATAGAAACATGGCCGCCGTGTGAATATGGTCTATTGTGTTTCTTTTCAAAAGTAACAGATCTACAAGCTCACAAAGCTTCGCTATGCCACATGTTTTGTGAGCTTTTAGAGCAGCTATTTTTGAGTAGCCAAAGTATAAAATAGGGTTAAAGAGCTCAAACTGATTTTGATGCTCATTTTAGCTGGGGACCCCCTGGAACCCCCTCAAAAACAGCTGGGGGTACCCGGACCGCGGCTTGAAAACCACTGCCTTAGACAGATCCCTGAACTGTAAATACTCCAAATTCATCATCCAGCACCGGCCAGGAATACAAACATGTTTACTTATGCCTCTCCATCACCATGATGGAACCACTGACACTACCCATACTGCTACAGAGAATACAGAATACAACATGCCCCCGCGTGAGGGGTGGGGGGAGGTCCCCTTCAGACGTTTCAGGAGGGGGTGCACTGGTTGTACCACACGCAGACACAGAAACTAAAAGTCCTCAACAAAATATCGATACTCCTGGTCAAATAGTACTCAACTGCAAGTAAATAATGTAAACAAGTGTCAGGTGCTGGGCAGAAAATATTTTTGAGCCGGCACTCTGGATCCAGCTCCAAAAGTGTTTTTTAATTTAGATTACCACCAAGGTAGGGTGACCACCCGTCCCAGGGCATTTCGCGGGACAGTCCCGAAAATGGGACATTTGTACCGCATGAACCGAGCAATGTCCCGCATTTCAATGATCATGGATTTGTATTTCATTTTTGTTCCTTTAATTACCCCATCCCTCTTCAAAAGAGAACTCCCTCGGCATCTGTGTTATAAATCAATGTGCAGGTGTGGCGAATTGTGCTGATTGAAGGTCTTAACGTGAGAAGCAAACTGGACCATGTGTTCTGTTGGTGCTGTGGCCGCATGCAGCCCACAGCATACAAGCATGTAACCAAACATTATGAATACTTTGAATATTAAACATCCCGGTTACCAACGCATTTGCAGAGACTGTTTTAATTGTTTTTTGAATCGGATGGATCATCAGATGGATCATCGGACCCTCAGACATCTGAGGAACAGTTACCAGGCTCAAAACATCACCTTGGTGGTAATCTAAATAAAAATACTGTTGGAGCTGGATCCAGTGTGCATCATCTTCAATTTAACAGCAGTGTTGTTGAAAATAGTGGAGGTGCAGTGTTAATTTATCCATTTTTAACTAAGTGTACAAACGTGTATAAAAAATGTGTGTACATTTGTACATTCTGTGTGTACATTTGTACACTGCAGAGTTAAAAGAACACACAGGATATTACTGTGTAGTGTTGTTGTCATCCACACAGGCCGTTTAAAGACCGGGCAGAGCAAGGGGGAATAGAGGCGACGGCAAAGAAGCGTTTGATGGACGACAGGAACCCAGTGTAAAAGACACGGAACAGAGGGAGCGCCCGACACAGAGAGAAGCAATTTCAAGGATACTAGGGCTAAGATGTCATAAATAAAATAAATGTATGCATAAGTGAATTGCAGACCAACAGAAGACAAACCCCTCAGGGCAAGGAAGAGAGAGAAAAAGAGGGAGTGAGAGAGGGAGAGGGAGAGCAAGAGCAAGGAAGTGAGAGACAGAGAGCAAGAGGGAGAGCGAGAGAGAGGAGAAAGAAAAAATGATTTCTTTTTCTGTTTCTAACATGTGGGGAGCGTATGCTGCTTTTTAACAACCTGTCTCTCGGAGCAGAAGACATTGCCACTGATAGGATGCTCGGGACCCCGGGACCCACACCCACACCCACACCCACACACACAGTAAACATACATCACCAGCATGTCTGTGACAAGATTATACTATCTGGCCTCCTGCACACGGATGAGGGTTACTCCTTCAGGGTGATGGTTGCAATCACTTCCCACTTGTGCACACGCACATGCACACTCACATGCGCGCGCACACATACAATACACACACGCACACCCTCGATTCCACATCTGTCCTCCCCATCCAGAGACTTACAATGTTTAAGAGGAAAACAGGCTCCACACACCCATGCCACCAGAATCACAATGCCTTCTCTACACGCACATACTGGGACCACATACTGACACCACACACACACACACACACACACACACACACTCTGTGACCACACACTGACAAACGCACAAACACTGACAAATGTACGCACGCACACATTCACGTAAGTCACATCCATGCAGACTACGAACTCATTCTATTTCTAATGGTTTGCTCTCTGCGTGTGTGTGTGTGTGTGTGTGTGTGTGTGTGTGTGTGTGTGTGTGTGTGTGTGTGTGTGTGTGTGTGTGTGTGTGTGTGTACACATGCACATAAATACAGCTAGCATTTATGACTGCAGACCTGTGTCCAGTGCAGTACAACTGAATGGCATCTAAAAGGGTTTAAAGACATTCATTGTTGACAATGAGAGAAGCCAGCGTGTACTGGAAGTGAAATTGGAGCCCAGAACATACTGTATACAAACTGGAAGACATTGTTCAATCCCTTTATGAAAACAGCCACCATGCCGACACCTCAAAGCCACAAACTGACTCCAGAGAGGACAAAAGAGTACAGAAAGTGAATACTGTACCATATGAAGTACACCCAGTCAAGTTGGTGAACAGAATGCCGAACAGATTCATCTGTCAATCCCCTGGACCCCTGATTCTCAACCATTGTAATTTCATTAAAAAAAAGTAGAGAATCAGGTGCGTGGCATTAGGCCAGGTAGAGTATCAGGTGCGTGGCATTAGGCCATGCACCCCCCATGCCATCTTGGCATGCTGTGATCACATGCAGGCATATGTAAACAACCGAGCCAGTTAAACTCTCGGTGGCAACTGAACAAACTGTTCTAAAACAGTATGCCTGGGAATACAAGACACGAGACATTCATGTTCTTGCCTGATTGATTGATTGATTGAATACTTTATCAGCAGTTTGCAAAAAACAGCACAGGAAAGTACAGTACAGTTCAATACAATGTCTGCTAAGAGGATTTTAAACCCAAGAAAGCCTATGGCTCGTTTCCATTGGGGTCCTTTGTACTCAATTCCTGCCTCATATCGACAAGCCTCCGCTGAGCTGCCCAATGCACCACAGTTTTTTTTTGTTTTTGACTGGTCGCGTGTCAAATGTCCTCGGTTTCACTGAACATCTGTCTCTTTGTAATCTTTTCTTTTGGTTGCACAGCATTCTCTCCGTCCCACACGGTCAGCAGTGATGTAATCATCAAGATAAATATCAAACATACGAATTGGATAATCAGTATCTTTGAACGGCACACACACTACATAATCTTGACAGATAATCGCTCCTGATCAGGCTGGAATGGAGAATTCCTCTCCTGATATATCAGTATAGCTGGGAGAGACCATCCCGACCCCTAATCACCCCGATTATCCTGTAGTGTGAGCACATATTAAGGGTCCATTTGGTTCCTAAAATATTGATTTAGCTTGGACACCCCATCCCAGGACAACCCCCGAAAGGACCCCTGGACCCCACATTGAGTGCCACTGCCCTGGACAACATCATGAACACAATGCAACCCATCTGATCATCTGCTGTCTGAATACTGCATACTGTTTAACTTTCTGTTCTCCTACTCTTCCATTGTGCTTTGACATTGCTGTTCATTAGGTTCTCGAATCTTGACTATGACTTGTTGGTATGTTTTCCAAATTCCATCCACTTGGGAGTATGTTGATATCCAAATATACACGATGAAGAGTCTGTCTGAGGTCACTGCTAGTGCTAAAGTAAAAGACAGAAAGATATCATTCCTTAATGAGGTTTTTTCCAGATTTTTTTTCAGGTTCACAAAGCTTAACAGGTGTCTGCATCCTGTACATTTCTGTATATCACACACCATGGCTGCGTGCAGGAAATGCCTTTGTCTCTAGTGATGACTGCAATAGAAGTTTGTAAACACTATATAACTCCAACTAACAATTTCATAGATTCCTAAAAGTAACTCAAAAGATCTCCAAAACAGTTATTAAAATTTAAATGGTCGAAGAAAAGGCCTGGAGGGGAAGAAAGGGAATGAACTTTGTATCAGACATATTGCTCAATTGAACAGTTCATTATCCCCAACACCAAGAAATGCTGACTCATTCCAGAACTTTGCTAAAGAAAACAAAATAATAAAAATAATAAGATTAAAAAACCCATATATAATAAAGGGAATAAGTGAACAACTAAACGAGCGGACAGATAAATAAGCAACGGCAGCAGAGCAGACAGCTATTTATGAGTGCCTGAGGAGTAGGAAAATCGCTTAGCAGGGATAAAACACTGTGTCATTGTGGTGTTGGTGTGATTTCAGAGTTTGCTGCAGTAAGCCCTGTTGCAGTTTGTCTTCTTCTTATCTGGAAATGAGGATAATGTTCCTCCTGTCATGCAGATGAGTATTACAACGCTACCTTTCACTCAGCTGACCCCTGTAATCCTAGCCCAAAAAAAATAAATAGAAATTTTAAAGACATTTTTATGTCATACTATTTAGGGTTGCAACAGTTAATCGAACACATTTAATTGATTATTAAACAATTATAAATGTTAAAATAATTGTTTTTTTCTTTCTTTAAATAGGTTAGCAAAAATAGCTGACCTAATGTATACTACTCGTGATGAGCTTGTATCGGCTATTTTCTCAGTTTTTGAGTGCCACTGTGTACAAAAAAAGTAAATAGGGCTTAAGTGACTAATTGATTTAGTCAATTATAAAAAAGCGATTAGAATTGTTTGCGTAGATTTGTTGGATAAACAAGATAAACTATTTGATAATCAAAAAAGCAATCAATAGAATAATAACAAAGATAGAGTGATAGTTCTAAACCTTCTCCTTTGGATTTGAGGCTGAAGAGAAGGTGTTTGATTTGAATCTTATTAGGCTTATTGGGAATGTGCAGGGAGGGTGAAAAGAATACTACTCTTATTTCTAATCTATGTCCTGACAATGCGCCAATGAGCAAGGCACTCAACCAGCATAAAAAAAACGACGCAATAATTGACCCTAATATTTGCAGGTGAATATATTTCATGGTCATTAGCTCAGGTTAACATCTGGTCATTAAACTTTCAGGAGGCAGAACACAATTGGATTTGTTTTTGAGAGGCAAACAGTAGCACAGTAACATATATTGTAATCAACTCACAGGACCAAACAGACATCATCATCATCATCATCATCATCATCATCGTCATTATCATCATCATCTTCCTGTCTCTCAGGCAGACAATTCTTCTTTTTCTCTTCCTTTCTCTCATTCCAATAACATTACACACGTGCAAAATCAGTAATTTGATAGTGATTTTTAAAGTAATTTAAAGCAATTTTCATGCCATTTTCTACAATTTTACTCCCTGGGTGTCAGCTTCACAAAAGAAATAATCAAGAAGTAGGTTGGTAAGTAGTTAGCAGGGTCCATGTGAGTAGGCTCGCTAGATAATGTGAAACTTTCAACTCCGACATTAAGATGCCATAATGTTTTTATAGATATACTGTAGATAGATAGATTTTTAGATATGTGTTGGGGTGTATTAGCCTTTATTGATAGTACTAGTGGAGATTGATAGGAAACGGGGAGAGAGAGACGGGGAGTGACACGCATCAAAGGTTGTCGGGATTCGAACCCTCGACGCCCTGTCAGGCTGCATTAGTGCCTATATGTGGTATATGTGCCTGGACCGCTTAGGCCAGCGGGTGCCCCATGTCATCTATTTTTTAATCCACCTCATGTTGTCTCTGTAACATGTGTGTGAGCATGTATTGTGTTACTGTGCAGGTTCACTGAATATGATCCCTGTGGATCAATAATGTTTATTCCATCGTATCTAATACTGTGTGGCATGTTGGCATGTTGGCAAATTGGACAGACCCTCTCCTGTATCTAAATTGTTACTGTTCAATCCTTAAATACAATAATAGCTATGCTCGCCCATGCCAAAGCTGTGTGCCAACTAAATGCAAACAGGATGGAAATGTGATGACACTGTACTCCCTATACCGGCTTGCTGCATAAGAGCCACTTATAATGAGCTTGCAGTACAATTTACTTTAATATAATCAGCTAGATGCCAGTAATATTACTGTAAAACTAATTGAAATAGCCCAGGATGTGCCGCCTGAACAATCAGAACAGCATCACACACATTGTAAAAGACAAACAGATCCGAGGCTAAGCTGTTTTGTTTGCTGTTGATATTACAAGCTGCACAAACAACCGCTAAACCATATGCTTTTACCTTATCCACTTAAACCCTATATACTTTGTTGACAGGAGTCCCCCAGGGCTCCATACTAGGTCTGCTCCTTTTCTCCCTCTAGACCAAATCTCTTAGCTGATAATGGATCTACACACTCACAATGTGTCACAACGCATTGTGAGCAAGAAGAGTGTTCACCACAGAATAGGGATGCATGCGGTTCATGTGGTTAATAATCTACCATGACTGCCTAGCCTGGAGACACATAGTCCTACTGTACACAGGACTTCAGAGTCACATTACAGGTACAGCCTATATAAATCACTGCATGTTTCTATTTTCTCTTTTCTAGTAGTAGTCTTTTTGCTGACGACAGAGAACGATTTATCAAGGCAAATGCGAATCACAGAGTGATTACTCTGTGATTACCAAACTGGACTAATGAGAGGTGTTGTATTCGAACTGTTCTGGAGCAGAGGAACACATCTACATTTAATCTAAATCAGGTCCAGTGCGGTGTGTGTGTGCTGATAAGATACGATGCACAATACGCAAAAGAAAATGCAAGGTTGCAAGGTTAAAGACGGAATGTATATAGAGCCTGCATCCACTCTACTGATCAGCTGCAGGAAAAACTGAAAATCAGCATAAAAATGTAAATAGTCTGCACGCTGTTATTAGCTCCTGCTGTTAATTGCAGATCAAAGTTTTGATCACCAAAGGTTCTTCAACAGGGTTTTCCGGTAGGAGGAGGGTATAGGGGGGTGAAGGTAGCAGAGTAGCTCCACCTGAAGCCCAAAAGCCGGCCCTATATCTCCCCTGGTCGGGAGGGGGGATCAAATAGTGAAAATTGCTGATTTACAAGCTCAACGAGTCATGTTGAGATGAATACCAAATAATATAAATTATCTAAATATTGAATCAAGCAACTGTCTGGGTGCACAGAAAAGCCAGTGAAGAAAAATAACCCCCTAAGTGTTTTAAAGTGAAGTACCCCTTTAACCACGTGAACCCTTGTGTCAAGCTCACAAGGTGTCGTGTGTGAACTTGTAGATCAGCTATTTTTGGCAAAGAGATTAGGTGTAGAGGGGAAAAAGGAGGCAGACTCCGGTGTTATCGGGTCAAGTGGTCACACCCTACGATTTCAGTCAGTTTTGACTTTAACAATGTATTTACGTTTAACATATTTTTGAGCAAAATCTGAACAGACAATGTTTGAGCTTTAAAATCACACAGGTGCTCGGGCACTGGTTGGCTCCTATACAGTATGTGCACAAGTATGCCACTCAGGCAGTCAGGACACAGGGATATCCATCTAGGCTTTTGCATTTTGGCAGCAAGACAGACTGTCAGAGTGACTTACAGCTACTAGTCGTGAGGTTGCAGCTAAAAATGTGCTTTATCTCCTGTGTCATTATCAAATTGAACTGATAACCTGACCCTCTCCACGGGAAGTGAATTTTGCATAGTCGTCACTTTGAAATGTCTGTGTGTCTGTGTTCATGTGTGTGTGTGTGTGTGTGTGTGTGTGTGTGTGTGTGTGTGTGTGTGTGTGTGTGTGTGTGTGTGTGTGTGTGTGTGTGTGTTTTTACATGGTTTAGAAAATACACATACACAACAAGTATAGTTTGGACTTAGTGCAAAATGTCTTCAATGAAAAGAGCAACACCATCATTGTAATTAGGAAAGAAAACAAGACAAGGTCTTGAAGAGAGACTGCCAGACTTAAGGCTGCTACGCTGAAAGGATCGACACACTGAGGACAAAAAGGCTTTTTTTACTCAATTAATACCATTTTTAATCATAAGGTGGCAGTTTAACTGGGGCAGACGAAAGGCAGTGTCCAGGGAACTGTGCAGGTCCACCTTAATTAAGGGGAGCGGCAATTAATCAATTACTCATTTGTTAGGGGGCAATTAATCAGAATTTACAAAATTCTGCCCTTAATTGTTGCGTTACTTGCGTTTAAATATGCTCTGTCCCCATTTCCGGGGCTTATCCTGCTGGCACAGCCACTGTAGCGCGGTCATTGTTCTAATGTTCGACTTAATAGGAAGCCATCTGGTTTTACTCATTTGAAATCAGACCGTGAGCCCGGTGGTTTGAATCAGCTCCATGCCAATTTACAGGTAATCCATCAAATATTTGTGCTTGTTCGTGGGCAAATTAATCTTCAACCTGTAATTATAATATCATTAACATGGTATGTATCCCTGAAAATGATGCTTAAATGGATTCATGCATCATTCCATCCAGAGTTCTAGCAAAAGGAAGCTGGTATACAGAAATCCATTTGCTTGAGACTTGAATATTTGGTTACACACACACACACACACACACACACACACACACACACACACACACACACACACACACACACACACACACACACACACACACACACACACACACACACACACACACACACACACACCCAGGATGGAAGGAAGGAAGGAAGGAAGGAAGGAAGGAAGGAAGGAAGGACATAGATAGATAGACACATTACAACATCACAGATGCAAACTAGAAAAAGTGCTCCTCGGAGCACAGGTCTCCGCCAGGTCAGGTACGTTATTCTGGCCTCCTGGTGGCGCTATAATAGGCCAATGTGAAAAGGGTGGCATTTCTTCCTCGGCCTAGTGGGAATGTGCGTGTGAAATTTCAAGGAAATCGCAAGCTGCGTTCATGGTTTGAGGCAGTTTGTTCAAAACGGACCAATCCTGCAAACTTTGGATGGCAACCTTAACCAATGAGGATGTAATAAGGGAAATCGGACAGATCAGGGTTGATCACATGACTATAGAGATACTGTGTACCGATTTGCATGACGTTTGGTTAAAAACTGTAGGAGTAATGTGAAAAAATGGGTTTTGCACAAATCGGCCTCCTGGTGGCGCTATAACAGGCCCATGTGAAAAATGTGGCAGAGGTTCTGAATTGGCATCCAGGGAGTGTGTGTGCACAGTTTCGCAGTGACCGGGCCAACGGTGCCGGAGATTAGATGGTAACACACGGACACACGGACACACGGACACACACACGGACGGAGGGTAAAACATACTCTCTCGCCATGCCTTTCGGCCTGGCGGAGACAATAAATATAGTGTTACATGAAACAGGTGCAGTCACTATGTAGTGTGTCCTCAAGAACCACCCTAAATGTCTCTATCGAGACCAATTGAACCCGTTTCAGAGAGTACTGAAGTTTGTTCCATTTGTGTGGACCATAGTAAATGAAAGTCTTTCATACGTGGACGGGAATATCTAATGTGTGTCTATGAACGTGTTGAATGTCCAGTAACATATGGTTTTAAAAGTGAGACTAGATATAAAGGAAGCTTACCACACAATGCCTTACAAATAAATATTATAACTTTCAATGTTGCTCTCTATGAACTGCGAGAGATGGCCAACCATCGCACATTAAACCATCGGCAACTAGAAAAAGTGCTCCTCGGAGCACAGGTCTCCGCCAGGTCAGGTACATTATTCTGGCCTCCTGGTGGCGCTATAATAGGCCAATGTGAAAAGGGTGCCATTTATTCTTAGGTCTTTCACGGCAATCAGACTGCATTCATGATTTGAGGCATTTTGTTCCAAAAATGTGTTTTGCTAAATTAGACCTGCTGGTGGCGCTATAACAGGCCAATGTGAAAAGGGTGGCATTTCTTCCTCGGCCTAGTGGGAATGTGTGTGTGAAATTTCACGGAAATCGCAAGCTGCATGCATAGTTTGAGGCATTTTGTTAAAAACGGACCAATCCTGCAAACTTTGGAAGCCAACCATAGGCAATCAGGATGGAATATGGGAAATCGGACAGATAAGTGTTGATCACATGACTATAGAGATACTGTGTACCGATTTGCATGATATTTGGATAAAATCTGTAGGAGTAATGTAAAAAAATGTGTTTTGCACAAATCGGCCTCCTGGTGGCGCTATAACAGGCCCATGTGAAAAAATTGGGGCAGAGGTTCTGAATTGGCATCCAGGGAGTGTGTGTGCACAGTTTCGGAGCGAACGGACCAACGGTGCCGGAGATTAGCTGGTAACACACAGACAGGACACACACACACACGGACACACGGACACACGGACGGAAGGACGGACGGAGGGTAAAACATACTCTCTCGCCATGCCTTTCGGCCTGGCGGAGACAATAATAAATCGTAGAGCACTGTGGTAGACTGCTTTAAGAGGCTTCAGCGTGGAGAGTAAAGCATGCATGTACAGCACATCACCATAATCAAAAACATTATTACAAATTGAACAGTAGTTTTTCTACTAGAGAAAAACAAGACTTGTTGCCGTAGAGCAAACCAATCTGTCCTCTTTTTCATTTACATGCCACTCCAACATTTCACTGCATCTACCTGTATGAGAGAGAGAGAGAGCGAGAGAGAGAGAGAAATAACCCTCTTGAATCTTCTTTAACATGATTCATCCTTGGTTAGGTTCTATTAAAGGGCAACTTAACCAGTTTACATTCTGAATCTCACCAGCCTACATAAAACCCTTAGCCTGAATTCCCATTTTGTTTCACTTCATTACAGTCTGAATGCAGCTGATTTCGTTTGTTAGTCCTCAAGCGATCAGTTCAACCCATCACAACGTTCTTTTTGAATGAGTTCACTTCAATAAACTTTCACTCAACTGGAAGAAATAATAATTATCATTCTTCCCCATATAGAAGATGTTTATGAATTTCATAATGAATATTAATTTGACGGAGTCAGAACTGCAGTCGATCTCGTAATGCTGCAGCAGTGAGAGACATGATAAAAGCCTTGGTCCCAAGAGAAGAAACAATTTTATTCCAGTAATTTCCTAATGGGGTCTCTGTCTCGTAATAAAGGGAGGAAAACACTGAAAGATAGGCCTCACTTACTGTAATTGCACTTTTGAGTGGCTTATTCCTATAGTATTACAACAATAAGACTAGTAAATCCACTATATGAATAGAGGGTTATGGAAATATGCAGAGGATTTTTACGTCAGTAGTTCACCTCCAACTACTCAGGTACAGCGAGGCATCAACACTGCCACAGTTGGGGGTTCAATTCCCTCTGTGCTCATCAATACTAATGCATTAGCTTTTGTAAATGTAAATGTGAGATTCATATCCAGCCTAGGGCTGTAACTATTGATTATTTGAACAGTGATTATTCTGTTACTTTTTTTTATTAATAGAATATTGAGTAATCAAATACATGTATTCATCTAAACATTGAACTCGTTATACAGTAACCACTTTACATTTTGAATAACATTTTCAAGAAAACCTTCACTAGTAATTTGGAGTAAACTTTACTTCACATGTACTACGGGACTCAATTCAACTCTCCTTAAATAAGACATGTGCAGTATCTACAATAACAAAGGTTGGATGAATCCGTTTCCTGTTCATCAAATTTTGTCAATATATAACACTGTTTAGTCTTCACATCAGTAACTGGAATTTCCTTCTGAATCAATAAAGAATCTATCTACAACATGTTGATTTGCAAATACAGAGAGGAAAGATTTCTCCTAAATCAAACTTGTTCACTTTGATTTGTCTATCAGCTTTGAGATAACCCAATGCATGCATGACCTTGGCCCAATTATATCTAATTATTATCTGACTATGTGGTTATTCTCCAAGGTCCTTGGAAAGGACTCAGAATATGCATGTATTTCTTCACGCGGTCCTCACCTTTAGTTGACATCTAAATGCCATGGGTATTATTGTATGTCATGTAATGACTGCTCACATTGTCCTCTATAGTTGTATAGCTCATATCAGTGGTTCTCAAACTTTTTCATGTCAAGGACCCCCTAATTGACACTTATTACCCCGCGGACCCCCACTTGAAAAGCTACGCCAGGGACCCCAATAAGAGAAGGTTTTTACGGCTCTCTAGCAGTGATTCTCAACCATTTTAATTTCAAGGACCCCCAGTTTGACATACAATGGCATTTATACCTCTGGGACCCCAATTCACATTGTAAAATCAAAGTTAATTTAACTCTGAGAGTGTACAAATGGAACCAAATGGACCCAATAGGGTCCATTTGGTTCCATTTGTACACTCTCAGAGTTACAGACCCATAAGGGTCCATTTGGTTCCTGTCCATTATTTAGCTGGGTACCCCCTGAAACCCCCTCAAGTACCCCTGGGGGTCCCCGGACCTGACTTTGAGAACCATGGGCTCATATCAACAATACTGCATCAACCTCAGTTTTTGTCTCTAGCTCTAGCTAGTGTTAACCTGACACCGCCAGATGGGGCGGTATTGAGTTCACAGGTTCACAATACAAACTCCATCTGGGATCGCTCAGAGATTAGAGTTTACACCGACCTGCGGCCTGTTGAACCAATCAGCAGCAGCTACGTGCGGGATTTTGGCGAGACCGGATGTGACGCCATCGAGAAGCGCTTATTGCATTGTAGTTCTTTCACAATTCATCATGGTTGAATAGTATACAAAATAACTACTACTGGCACAGCAACTATACGTCAATATGATTGGTTGGAGTTAGCACGCCCAGACGGTGATAGACAGACAGTCCGATCCAATCACAGTAGCTTGAAAAAAGGGACCGCTGTCTTGCAGCGGTTCGGCTACCGAGGTCCCAGATGGAAGTAGGTTGTGAAACAAATGTGTGAAGCAAGCTTCTTCCAGCTGGTGGAGTAAGGTTAAGGTAGTGTAGCCCAGCCTCATTTATCGAAGCCATCCAGTAACCCAAAGGTCACAGATTCAATCAGTAAATAAGCAGACATGTGTCTCATCCATGTCTTTTAACACAGTGAAGCTCAACTGCATTTGCTCACTCTGTTAGTGTCTCTATCAGCTAAATCTCCACACAACGCTGTTGATGGTCCAACCCTCCGAACCCGACCCCCTCGCTGGCCAACTTAAACCACCATCCGAGGTATTCTTGCTCCCAGGTTGACCTGAATCTGTCATTCCATCCCACAGTGGCACGGACCAAAGCATTCACACTGACTGCTTATTGGAGCTGGCAATAATGACTGGAATATGTGGCAGAGCACGAAATCAAATCACAGCAGGTCCTCTGTGAGCGTACACAGTAAAATCCGGAGGGTTAATTTAACTTGGAGCGTGTGCAAAATGGAACCAAATGGACCCTTGCAGGTCTGTTTGGTTACATTTTGCACACGCTACAAGTTACAAAAGGATACATTAACACTGAGGATTTTACTGTGTGTACTATAGGGCATGAAGGGAAGGGCTTGCGGGATGCAGAGTTTACTGACGCCTGCTGCTTTATTATGCATACAGACAGGGCCCCTTATAACTGTCATCAGCTCAGAAAACTGCAAGCGTCATCACATATTGATCAACGCATCATCAATTATCCCTGAGAGATTAATAATGTATGGATGGATTTGCCCGTCTATCCATCTAACATAATCTGTCTCTCGGTCCGCCCACCTACAGTATCTATCTACCCATCTCTACTGTTCACCAACGCATCCATTCATCTATTTACTTTACTTATCTTTTTTATCAGTTCCCCCTTCAGCTCTACGGGATTGACATCATTTCACTGTGTCAGAGAGACTCCCGTCCAGACTCCCAGCATGCAGTGCAGCGTGTCTGTTCATCCTGAGGTATGCCGTTACCATAGTATCCTAATGACCAGCCAGGGGAGAGGCGGATAGACACCGCGGCACTTTTTGTTATAATATATGTGGGTTCAAATCCCGGAGGTTGGGGCAGGTTGTGAACTTGACCGTTGCTGATCGGAGGTCAACGGTGGAACAATGCGTTGTGCCGAGTGTCATTAGCCTGTCACCATGGCCATCTGCCAGACAGATAGATAGACAGACAGACAGACAGACACGTCCTGTGGTTATTTTCTGTTACCGTGTGCGCCTGTGCGGTAGCCTGCCTGTCTGGTCACCTATTTATCTGTTTGTCTGTCTGTCTGTCTGTCTGTCTGTCTGTCTGTCTGCCTGCCTGCCTGCCTGCCTGCCTGCCTGCCTGCCTGCCTGCCTGCCTGCCTGCCTGTCTGTCTGTCTATCCACCCGTCTATCTATCGCTCCAGCTTTGAGCTACAATAATCAGAGTTTCAAAGAGGAGAAGCCCAGGCATTGGGTCGGGACCTGGACTGCTGCTGATCAGGGGTCAGCATAATCGTGCTGTGTGCCGAGTCACTGTGGTGACGGTCATTACTCTGTCATTACTCTGTTCTCAGCACAGCATGGCGGTCTCTCTTTCCATACAAGTACCTCCCTACAAACCAAACATTCAAGCTGTCTACCTGACAATCTGTCTATTTATTCATATTCACATCCATCCATCCATCCATCCATCCTTCCAGACATTCAGCCATATGTACTGTATCAGTCTATTTCTATTCATGTACCTGTCTATATCCATCTATATACCTATCTATTTAACCATCCGATAACAGTGAGTTGAAGTGACAGTATGGTTGAACGAACTAGTAGGACAGATAAAGGGCTATGTCCGCAGAAGGTGTTTTTGAGCAGCCAGCACATTTCTACCATGCATTTCTATGGTAAAGACACACTAGTATTACTCCCTTCCCAATGCCACACCTCACATTTGAGGCTAGCATGTTTTGGCATTGCACTCTGGGCACCTCGAGAAGAAAATAGTTCAACATTTGGAGAGAGGAGCGCCACCTATCAATGGCACTTTTTTTGGACGTACCAATCAAAATTGAGGAACCAACCCATATGATGATCACTCTTACAGGAAGTGTACTAGTGTAAATGATTGAGTGACAAGTGGCCAACTCTAGTACTGCAGCTGGGTGCCGCATAGACACCCAGGGGAAAAAACAGCGCTCTAATACTGTTATACCTGCAAGTCTTCATGTGAAAAAAAAACTCTTCACATTAAAATAGTAAATGTATTAACTTGTACAGTACATGTACTAATCGTGAACATTAACAATCATTCATTTAGTTGGGGATCAAACTAAAGGGAGCAGCTCTGAGCAACATATTTCCCAAAAGGTTGCGACAGGTTGCGACAGTAAAAATACATAATTTTGTGCTGACAAAATATAATGTGAATTTAGTGATTTTTCCTGTCATATGTTCCCCACTGTGAGCATTTCAAATACAGTAGCCTAATGTGACCTCTATATTTTATATGTATAGAATTACATTGTCTTCGCGATATTCATCTTTTTAAAGTTACACGTATTTAAGTTTGTATTCTCTTAAATGTATAGTCCTATTATATGCAGGTTGTTGCCATAGGGGAGATGTGATCCATCGGGAGCTGCCGACAGCTCATCACAACAGTCCTCCCCAGCAGGAGAGCTCACAGGCAGGGAGGAGAAACACAAACACCCGTCTTTGACTACTTGTCTGTAAACAATATTTGTTTGGTCAATAAATAAGCCCTGTAGTTGCTCAATCTTGAATAATTCTACAACTGCTGCAACTTTTAAACTTTGTCATCAAATATTGGGTATGTTCCAGCTCAGTGCAAATGCACAGCTGTCGCCCTGGCCCTGACCCAATATTTTTAAGGATAAAATGTGACCATATTCTGAATCCCCAAATAAAGGACACTCTTGGAGATATTAAAAATATACTTAAAGATACTAAACATTTACTCAAGGTGCTTGATAATTGTATGTATTTATTTAAAGTAATGTCTCTTTTGTATGAATCGAACATACAGCCATGTAACAAAAATAATGTCTCTCTAAGAAGTCATACAGTATGCAAAATTTATCTCTAGAATGTAATAATAATATAAATAATGAGAATTATAGCATCAGCAACATGCTAATTTGGCAAAGAGAAAAAGGATAAGTAGCCAATTGGCATTTTTGAGAGCTCAGTGAATTCAGCTCAGTACCTTTTGATCTGAGAGAAGGAGCAAGGAGTCACAGTACAAAGTGGTGCACATCCTTTCTTTTATGAAAGCAACACCGTCACACCACAGAGCTCCGTGCCATGACTGCCGTGAAACACAGGGGGCGAGGGGGGCTTGAGGAGGGCATGAAGTTCAACTGGAATTACAGGGTCGCAGGGTGCACTCCCGGCGCTGTATTATGTATACATGTTCACAGGTTTGTTGCTCCGAGAGCCTCTTACAGAGTGTATTACTGAATGAATAGTATTGTAAGTACAGTAAGTGTGCTTATGGTCTGTGATAAACGATGAGCAAAAAGCTATACATTTTCAGGAATTTATTACAGTTTTTAAGGACCCCAAAAGAAGACATGTCCGGAGGGCATATGGTCACCCTTCTCATAAAGGACACTACTGCACATGTTCTATAGGCCCAACACCCAGAAGGAGGATGGCCCTAGTGTATGCACTGGGTATACAAGTTTCATTGAAATGAATGAGCGGCCATGTTTTGGTTCCCTCTCCAGTTCTTATTATACCTCTATGCCAATGGACAAGCAACACACAAAATGTTCCTGTTAACAGCCTTTTCATGGTGACAAGGGCTCAACAACATGAACCCACTTTGATTTCTCCATCACTAACTTATGAAGTGATTAGTATCAGAGTGGCTCGCTTGATACAATATCCCCCGGCCTACATGATAGCGGAGGTGAAATAGTTAGTGTAATTTACACCCTGGGAATTCTTACAGTAATGTAAAATGAAGTGAGGTGGAAAAAAAAGAAATAAATGAAAAAAAGAGAGTTCTAGCACAGCAGATGGTGTGAAATGACTCGAGATTTAGTGCATGACTAAGAAGGTAGAAAACTGCTGGCAAAGGCACTTGAGCTTATTTCATAAGCATAAATGAAATAAAGTGCATTGGAATGGCATTTTAGGGGCCTGAGATTAATGGTGAATGCAAATTTGCGACACCGTAAGAGTTACAGTTCCCAGGCTCAGAGGCGTGCACACATAGTATATATACAGTATACAGTGTATGTTATATTTTGCCTTCAGTCATATCCACAGTGGCTCTGACAAACTTATCTTCTAATTCCTTGGATATAAACGACAAATCAGCAAAATGTTGGAAATAAATTAAGCGTAGCTATTTCCTAAAGTTATGTTGTCTGAGTGAGTCACTTCTTTGATGAGGTTTGTATTTTGTTCTGATTCTGTTCCACACTGCTTCCTCTGCAGTGTGATTGCTGTTATGCAATGGACAATCTGCAACATGTTTGTTTTCAGGAATGAAAGAAAACATATTCATTCATTCATTTTCTCTTCCTAGAGTCTCATCATCAATCATTTTGACAGTATATATATATATATATATAATATTTTAGGGGGGTGCTACAATGCATCATGATATTAAAATGTGGAAATATGTATTGTCAAGACAAAACACTGTATAACAATATTTATTCATTTATTTTTGCTGGTGGAAGTGGATGGTGTCTGGTGTGTAATATGACATACCTATTCAAGGGCTTTTGGGGAGGTATGTGTGAAGTTGGTTGAACAGCCAAGGCTCCAAAAAGTAGGAAAAAGTCCAATAATGCAGTTTTGGGCGATATTTTGTTTTCCTTTTCTTTTCTTGTTTAACACCAATAGTCTGTGCAGTATTTACAGTGCAGGCCTAGGCACAAATACTAGTTTAACAAAATAAGAATAAAAAAAAAAAAGTAATCAAAAACAAGGCTGTAAAATAATAAAATAAAAAAAACTCAGGCAGTGCTATAGCAGGCTATACCTTCTTCTCAACCAAGGCCCTGCAGCTTGCTCCCCTGCCCTGGCTTGTTGCCTGCCCAACACAAATCTAACTCTCTGCACATCCCAACCTGCCACTTATATCGGGTGGATCCTACCAAGACAAAATGACCTGTCATTGGTAATCAATTAACTAAAGACAAAGCTACTCTATGGCCCATGAGTTATTTACACAATTACATAAAGCCATTTACAAAAAAACATTTTACATTTCCCAGGCGCTAATTCATTCACAAGATTAAAGTACTCTTAAACATGAGCAAGACACCCCTCCTCCTCTACAGTACTTGGCCCCTCCCAATCTAACAAGATTGCCAGTACTGCAGAGGAGACAGGTGACAAACAATTAATTAACTTAACATTGTTAGAAACAGTGTTGGGCAGTAACGAATTAATAATAATATATTACTGTAATATTATTACTTTTCCCAGTAACGAGTAAAGTAAGGTATTATTCTGACAAAAGAGTAATATTATACCATATTACTCCGACAAAAAAAGGCCTCCTTACTCGTTAGTGATGACGAGTGTCATTTAATTATTTTTGCTCATTCATTCATTTAATATGTACTCTCTCCGTCTCTCGTAGAGGCAAGTTGTCGCATCATGCGAAAATAGAGCAGATCTACAAGCTATCAACCTACGTCAACAGAGATGCTTTTTAGTTTGCAGATCAGTTGTATTTCTCCGCCGTTTTTTAACTTAAAAAAAACTCTCAAACTTCTATTTTGAGGCACGGAATTTACTTATAAGATATCGTTCGGATAGAATTTAGTTGTTTAACTTCATATATGTGGTCAATTAATCATGACAGAGCCATTTAAAAATAACAATTCAGAGAACCGGCAGGGGCAGGCAGTGACATGCATTGTAT
>NC_139943.1:17646443-17803943 GCF_963454915.1 Gymnoscopelus microlampas
TACTGGGAGCAGGCTTGTTTGGAAAACGGGAACTGGAAATCCACCACACTAGAAAGGCAGCGCACACAGGGTGCACTGTTGCCTGATTTGAAACAAGGCCAGGACAGACAGACAGACAGACAGACAGACAGACAGACAGACAGACCAGGATAACTGATGAGGCTCTATAGGGAACTGACAATACCTCACTTCATGAACCAATGGTTCTATAAAAAAAATGGTTCTTCATAACTATCCATACACAAATAGTTATGTGTAAATAAACCATTTGACATGATTCCACAAAATGATATAAACAGAACATGATCCTTCAGAAAGATTAGTGCCGCAGAACAGGGGTTTTCAGAGTCTCATCAGACAAAACTCTGTATGATAATTCATACTGTGCATTCATGCATTATTTCCTGTTCCTGTTGATTTAGAACGCAGACTTCTGCACCAAAACAAACTGATAACACACCTCTGAATATGGAAGGAGTTTCCCATGTCTTTGGCAGTATAATGTCATAACTTTGACTTCGTTATGATACCTTTAATTGCCTTTATTAAATGATTTGGTATATATATATATATATATATATATTATTTTTTGTACTTTTGTTGTTTATATGTTGTTGATAACATGTAGTAGATACATGATAGAAAGGTAAGGAGCCAGTGTCTACTTATATATATTAACCACTGTCACCCTGGAGTCCCTATTTTGGGCATATCATTAAAGGTGCTCCCCCTGCCCCTACCAAAATTAAAAAATAAGTAGCTGATCTGCAAGCTCACAAGCGTATTTTCGCTATTTGTCATACAACTAAATATATACTGTAGGGCTTAAGTGGTTAATTAATTTATGAAGACAGACTTGAAGGTGACAACGAGCACCGTTGAAACTTTGATTGATTGAGCTCAAATCCAATTGAGTCCAATAGCACAGCTAGCTGACTCAACTGCCCCGATCAATACTGTAGGGAAGGGTTCAGATTGATTCATTTTACCTCCGAAAGATCACGATGTATTAAATAAATCAGCTGGCGGCTCCGCGATTATTTATGTGGCGACCTCCAAAACAACACGATTAACCTGGGTGTCCTGGCGCATCGACGTTTGGTATGGGCCAGTTTGTTGTTATTTACCCAAAGTAAGCAGAGAGAAGGATTTTATAAAGGCCAGTCAACAAACAGTAAATCAAAAAATAACCAAATGGCAATTATGCTAATAGAAGATGCCAGGCAAACATGTTTTTTGTGGCTTCAGCGTAAAACTCCTGCCCACGCACACGCACACGCACACACACACACACACACACACACACACACACACATACACACACACACTCTGCTGGCGGAATTCTGAGCGGCACCTCTCTTCCTCACCGAGGAGGCCTCCTTCTCGTCTCTTCAGCGAACCCATAGTCTACCACGATGCTGGAAAAGCCCTTTCTGTCTTTCTCTCATGCCGTCTCACTTTCTCTCCCTCTCTCTCTCGTTCTGTTGGTTTATCTCACCATATATCTTAACATTTATCTGTCTCTCTAAGAGCTTGTGTCTGTCTCTGTGTTTGTAGTGTGTATCCATTTATTGGTCTGTCTGACTGTCTGTCAGCCTCTCTGTGTCTCCATCTGTTTGTCTGTCTGTCTGTCTGTCACTTTGTCCCTCCATTGGTAGATGGATTTGAGAGAATAAAGTCTCCAGATACAGTAACAATCACAGATTATCATGCACGCTGACACTAAATGAGCTGTTCCCGTCGCGTTGCGAAATCCCCCCCCCCCCCCCCACGCACACGTCCCGTCGCGAACCCCCCTCACCCCATTCCATTCATTTCAGTACGGAATGAAAATCAATTTGCTGAGACTTTAAACTTGCTTGAGAAAGGTAATCCAATACATTGCGTGGTTATAAGGAGACAACGGTATATAAAACTTACATATTATGGATTGAAGTGGTTACATGCATCATGAAGTTCTATTGGCCAAACACCTTATAGACAGTGATTATGCTCTATTGAACACATTCTTGTTGTCAATAATATCATTGCATTTTAAAGCGTGAATTGATTTGAAGGGTCTAGCCAAAAATATCCCCTGGAGAAAAGATTGATTTCATAATTAAAATCAAATGTCCATGACTTACAATATAAACCACACAATTATGTTTGGCCAACGATGACTATAATAATGCAAGTACTGTAAGTTAGGTTTGAATGTCTATGGAGAACATAACCATCTCTAAGACTAAAAATGAAGATGTGATAATTGTCTATGTTTATGTACTATCATATTTAATTTATCAAATCTTTTGGGGCTCCTGTGTTGCCTGTTGTTATGATCACTGGGCCTGGTCCTAACAAGGACTAACGAAGACTAAAAACACAAATACTATGTTTATGCAATGATGCTACGTTCCTTTAACCACTTTTAAATGTTTAATGTGGTTAAAGTATCACTACAGAACAGGTTTCATTGGTATTTATTTCAGGTCCTTTATCTTGACACACACACACACACACACACACACACACACACACACACACACACACACACACACACACACACACACACACACACACACACACACACACACACACACACACACACACACACACACACACACACACACACACACACACAGCCAGGTCACACCCAGAGTTGCTGGTTCAGTTTCCTGGGTCAACATAGGGTCCTCACCATCACTGCCAAATTGCCCTTGAGCAAGGCACAGTGCAACACAGTTCATATTTGTTTTTGCTAAAAACTCATCAGGCCTGACTATGTGTACAGTCAGCTATTGGGGCAGATTGTATAGAAAGTGGATGTCCTGTCGTTTGAGTGCAAAGATACATTTATCATCATGGCTCCCTTTCATAAGAACACATTTAGAAAGTGTTGTTCTACCATGTTGTTCATGCACTGCTACAGTGTGCGCACTGAGACAAATAATGGACGTGACAGCTACTTGACTGCTTCTACCTCAATTAGCCGCAGGCGAGACAAGTCGTCTCGCAAGTCCAGAAATAGCTTGTGAGGGAACCTGCAGCACATCAATATTTAGAGTGGGTTTGTTTACTAGACAGAGGTGCTAATGTACCGTTCTGTTCTCTACTGTGAACGAACACACTTACACCATCATTTAATGACAGAGCTCGCTGGGGGTTGGACTGAGGATAGATACCTTGAAACACAAACGTCTGAGGTTTCCACCACATCAAGACCATGAGTCTGGTGCTGTTTATGGGATGCAAGTGGTGCAATTCAACACAAACTGAAGTTCTCTGTGATGTTTTTTCCGTTCACAACTCAAGCATTTAGCAGAAGCTCTTATCCAGGACAGCATATATAACGTTTCTCATGTCGTGTTTCATCGCAGACAGCGGCTGTAGCTTGATTTATTTTGTTATTCTTCGGTCGCTAACGTTCAAAGTGAGGTAAGAGTTAAGGCCCATCTCTTCCTCTCTTGCCAGTTCCTCTCCTCTGTTATTCTCAAAGCTCCCGGGAGACCTTGAAGAGGATATTTTTAGCAAGTTCCACCATTCTTTGCCAGCCTGTAAATAATTACCCTGGCTGTTGTTGCCGTTGTTAAATCAGCTAGGCTTGTAGGGACGCTGGAACTGCTTCAAAAGACAAAGGAGAAGGGGTGTTGTACGTCACAGATGTATGTTTGGTGATACAGGCACTATCGGAAGAGGAATAGGAAGCTAAAGCAGGGTAGTAGGAGGTGGAGCAGTGAGTCAGCAACATTTTTAGGTGACTTAGGTACGTACAGACAACTTGCAGTTAATCACTTGAACCCTAGCGTCCCTATTGTGGGGGCGGAACATGCGCCACAAATAGCTGATCTACAAGCTCATGATGCATCACGTTGCTATGCGTCGTGAGCTTGTAGATCAGCTATTTTCGGCAAAGAGACTTAATGCAGAGCAGTGTTTGTGTGTTGTTTGAGCCAGTGCCCCCTGTCCAATATCCAGGCCCCCCAATTAAAATGTAGGCATTCTTTTTTATTGTGTTTTGTGTTGCTTATATAATTCTTGAAAACATATAATCTATTTCATCATTTCAGTATCATGGTCAGAATCATGTCAGTATCATGTCAGTATCATGTCAGTATCATGTCAGTATCATGGTCAGTATCATCATGTCAGTATCATGGTCAGTAACATGTTACCATGACGGCCCTGTGACAGGTCCCATCTACATACCAACAACGCATCACATCGTGAAGTTGTTCGCTTGTAGATGTGTTCTTTTCGTCGTACAACTTTCCAGCCATGCTTCCACCACACAACACTTACACATCTAGCCAATCTTCCATCATCATCCTGATAATAAAAATATATAATAATACACTATTCAGAAACCACGCCTTATTTCACTGCAGAGTTCATAAAAAAAAGTCTAGGATGAAATGAAGACGATGTGCACTTGAATATATTAAACTGCCCCCCCCCCCCCCCCCCCTCCCCAAGAGCACCTCAGCGCCACAATTAAAAAATTGCTTCCAGTGCCCGTTGCGAAATGTTGAGTGTAGAGGGTAAAAAAAGGAGGGGACCAAATACAGAACAACCCCGGTTGACTAATTATTAGTTTACAAAGTACAGAGACAGGTTTGAGAAAGGTAGTGTATACTGCCATGCAAATGTCACAGGTTCAGTCCCTACAATAGACAGTGTGTACAAGCCTGTGATAGTGTCCTTGAGAAAGGCTCTAAGAAGTCATTAGAAGCTGTTCTGGCTGTTCTGTATTTCACGAAATCTCAAATTGAATGAATATTGACTGGAGGGATCTAAGCGAGAATGAGCCCAAGGTACAGTATAACAGTGATTATAGTTTGAATTGGTTTTTACAGTCTTTTTGACACTATCTTCAGGATCAACGTTGCCAAAACAACTTTCTAAGCCACTGTGCTAGGGAAAGAAATTGAGTTCTACTGAACAATGAGTTTGTGAAGGTCACATGTTCAAATTTGTTTGTGGGAAAACCTCCCTTAAAAATGATCTTCAAAACTCCCTTGAGCATGGGGAGAGTGCTGGAAGCCTGTAGTTGTACTTGGAGGCAGATCTGTGAGTGTGTGTGCAGTCTGTGCACATTTGTGTGTGCGTGTGTTTGTGTTTGTGTGTATGCGTGCATGCATTTGTGTGTGTGTGTGTGTGTGTGTGTGTGTGTGTGTGTGTGTGTGTGTGTGTGTGTGTGTGTGTGTGTGTGTGCGCGCGCGCGCGCGTACGCGTGTGTGTGTGTGTGTGTGCTCCTCCCCAAGGCCTTTTGCCCTAAACAAGAATATGCTCTTAGCAGACTTGATGGGTTAACTAAGGACAAAATCGGATAAAAAGTAACGAAATCAAATAACAGCGACAGCAAAGTTTGCATAGGTCCTGGGTCACGTCTAATGCATTACAGTACATTTACAGTAAACATGCATTAGTAATGAGGCCACAAGGTTATATCAATGCCAAAGCTAACGATGTGTGTTCCACAAGTGACCGGACCACTTTGAGCAAGTCATCTTGAGTGTGAGGGGGATTCTATGAGCGGCTGCTTGCTTTGCTGAGTGGTGCAGGTGTACTCACAGGCCTAAACCACTTTACAACATATGCCATTGGGTGGATGCTTTTATCACAGTGCCCCTCGATACTGTGAGTGCATACAGGACACTTTTAGTGTGGGCAGTCCCAGCGGGAGTCAAGCCTCCACAACCTCAGAACCATAAAGAAAAACCTGCTGCCAGCCTGAAAGATTTAGATTATAACTCCTGAAGAACAGACAACCTGAAGTCCTTTTTGACCATAAAGCACAATGATATAGCTTACTGTAACCATTTACAAACTAATCTCCCGAGACAGATTCTGCCAACAGCTGAATCTGTCAGCACCACTGCCCTGAACATGTAGGGTTGTTGTTAGTAGGAATAAACACAGAAGCACCCGGGAAGAAGCGGACTAATAAAGGGGAGGAGCCAAACTGAGTACCTGTTTCTATACAAAAAAGGAGGTGGTGCCCCCAGAGGCTAAAACAAAGGGGAAAACCTTTTTTACCCCCTTTTTTTTACCCAGGTTGTTTACAAACAGACAGACATACCGTACTGTAGACAATATACAGTACATGTACTCTATAGCGTATGCTGTAGTGTATATAAATACATAAATTAGATAGATTCGACAGACAGACAGACAGACAGACAGACAGACAGATAGACAGACAGACAGACAGACAGAACTTGCAACAATATGATCATGTGGTCAGAAACTAGATAAATGTTAAATGCTTAAAAAATGTCCTTTTAAATAGAATCTGACGTACAGTACAGTTGGTTGAATTAAACAACTGTGATGGAAAATTTAATGTGTGAGTGGGTATCACCACCCCTCTGTTCCTCAAACCAAAGCATACTGTAGGTTCTCTTCCTAAACAGCGCGAGAGGTAGTTACATCACGTCCTGTGTAATGGTAAATGCACTGTGACTTACATTCGGTCCCCAAACATACTTCACTAATGGTTTGAAAATGGCTTAGGAGGGTCACAATGAATGTTTAATGAGCGGCTGTTCACGCTCTTGTAAATGCACTTATAAACAATAACCCAAGTTAGAATATGGCCAGGCAGGCAGGAATGTGCACGCGCGCACACACACACACATGCACACACACGCACGCACGCACGCACGCACACACACACACACACACACACACACACACACACACACACACACACACACACACACACACACACACACACACACACACACACACACACACACACACACACACACACACACACACACACACACACACACACACACACACACACACACACACACACACACGGTTAACAAATAAACAGGTCATGAATTATGGATAAAGTACAACTTGCTTGTAAATAATATCACTTGGTCAATTATGGCTCAAAGATAGGAAATGGTTTCCAATTATTTATAAATGCTATGCTTAATGCATATTTTATAGGCCGCCCTTCCCATAGGGGATATAGTGAACTAACGTGCCACCAAAGTTTCTCAGACGTTTCTTTCTTTTCCAGATGATTTCTGAGGCAATTCTTCGTGGTTGGACAGTACGGTAGAGCGTGACACTAAAATACATGAAACATGAGCCATGAGCAGTAGCTCATTCGTCACGCTACAAGGCATGTGTTGGAAAGAGGCTCACTGGCTGAGCCAACAGCACTGTGGCTCTAGTCCACACATACGGCCCAAGGGATGGAACCGGTCTGTGGGCCATCTCAAAGGAAAACAAATAAACAACCCCTTCCTATGGATGTCAGCATGCTGTTTGCCGTTTGATGATGTCATGGTCGACTGCTATACTCTACAGCCTTAAAGGAGTAGTTCACCCCAAAAAAAGACTTATTTTCTATCAATTACACACCCCATGAAGAAGCCTTGGAGATTGTTTTTTGTCGCATTCCTAAGCCAATAATTTGATGACCGGCGGTCATCGGTCAATAGGAGACTCAGTAGGAGACTCTGCCGGTCATCAAATTATTGGCCTAGGAATGTGACAAAAACTAAACAAATCTCCATGAATTCAAGGCTTCATGGGGTGCGTAATTGATAGAAAATAAGTATTTTTTTGGGGTGAACTACTCCTACGCAAATTAAATGAACTCCATTCTAATTATTGGTAATTCATATTTACCGTTTGAGTACATAGCTTCATTCCATTGATGCAGGTAGGCCTACTGGTATATTAAATGATTTTAATCGTGAAACAGTCTGCCTTGAGTCCATCATTTACAACATGCAATGTGTTTCATCAGTAACTGAAGTGTTGCATATCAAACTGGCAAGATGTGCCACTAACCACATAATCAGCTCATCCATCTGTGTGCAACCAGCATGACACCTGGGAATATCCAGTCCAATGTGACTTGACACACATCGATCACTCACCCACACTTTGAACAGTCTGTGTCAAACACCTGTCCAAAGGAATCTGTCCATCTGTCTGTCTATCTGAGCAAGGAGTCATACCCCATATGTTCACGTCATGTCTCAGCTCAACGTGTCAGCCCTGTGTGATGATGTTCCTCTGGTCTATCAGTGAAGGTTGCTCTGCTCTGATCATGTGCGTCTCAGGCGCTGAGGCGCCGCAACGTTCGCTCAGATTGAGGCTGAGAGCATCTCTGTCAGTGAGAGTCAGTGGTGTAAAGTAACTAAGTACACATACTCAAGTACTGTACTTAAGTAAAAGCGACGCGTTGTGAGCTTATAGATCTGCTATTTTCAAAGATTTTTATACATTTTTGAACTTTTGAAATGGGACATTCTGCATAAAGACTATGAGTACTTTTACTTTTGGTACTTTAAGTACATTTTGATGCCAATAATTTTGTACTTTTACCAAGTAAATTTTGAATACCGGACTTTTACTTGTAACTGAGTATTTCTAGATTGTGGTATTGATATACCTTTCCTTTTTTTTTTTTTTTTTTTGGAAAATGAAAAAAAAAATACAATAAAAAAATTAGATACATGAAAAAAGTCAGCAAAAAAAACACAAAATGAATATCAAATATCTAAATACTGAATCAAGCAACTTAAAAACGGTCTGGGGGGCTGACAAAAGCCTGAGTAGACGATAAAATGACCCAACGTTTTTTTGAAAGTGAAATATCCCTTTAAGTAAAAAATGTCAGTCCACCACTGGTGAGAGCGTTAATTGACTCTCCAGTGAGGAACTTCCACCGCCAGACCCAAACGAAAGTAGCTAGGGTATATCACTTGCTAGCTAGGATATAAGTAACTAAGAAAGTAACTAGGATGTAAACATCAAACCTAGCATCTGTCTAAATTACATATCATGTGCGGACAAGCAAACAGCGTATCTGTATCTGTATCTCAAGGTAAAATTATGCAGTTATGTTAATTGGATAAAAAACACATTTTCTTGCTACAATGTATCCTGTAAACAGACTGGGATAATCAGAGACAAATCCCACACGAAGTCAATTCAGCAAAGGATCGCCTACTTTCTACTTGTGTGGTGTTGGAGCCAAATTTCACTTTCAAATGATTTTGTTTAGGACTCTGTCCTCCCATTCGTTGTTGTTTCTCTCCCACGTGTACAGTACATTATGTGATAAGATTGGAGCATTCCTCTAACCTAAGATGAGTCCTGTGCTTCCTCTGACAGAACACACCCATGAAAAATGCACAAATATATTTAGTGTAAGAAACACTTTGCCTACATATTGTACACACAGTATGTCCCACTGAAACACATTAGGAAAAAAAGCCTTAAGCTTTGTAGGCCAATAGAATGCAGGGCATTCGTGTTGCTGTGAATTGTGGTCTATAAATGGATGGATGGGTACATGCTTGTCGGCCAAGTAATGCCCCGGCTGCCAACTAATTAGCAGGTACTGTTCAGAGGAGCAGTGCAGAGCACAACACAATACAACAATAGGGAACGGAGCAGAGCAGAACAACAGAAACAGAACCAAATAGAATGGAATGGAACAAAACTACTGAGTGAGTTACTAGACAGAATTAAATTTGTAAATGAATGCCCGTAATAATACTACTACTCTGATTTCAACTGAGGAAAAGCTGAACACTGAATTGTCTGTTAAGTTAAGAGGTGTGTCTACAGCAACAGCCACATACCTGCATGTCTGATATGAACAACCTTCTGCTTCGATGCCCTGAGATTTTTTTCTTTACATTCTTTTTTTTTTAAATCTATTATTGTATTTGCTGCTGTACCTATATCCTCACTGCTGCAGTGACCCAATTTCTCCCAGACTAAATCAAGTTGATCTTATCTTACACGGAATGTGGTTGTGGATAAGCTAAACTCAACTCCTACCCATACAGTAAGTGGGTGTTGAACATACTTTATCTATCGTAAACATTGTACACAATGAAGTAAATCACACTCGATAGGTGAAGTAAGTGAGAAACAAGGCTGTAGGCAGGTGTTTTATGTTTAAAAATGCACAGCGTTCTTGATTTGACACATTAAAAAAAATACAGTAAGTATGACATTAAAATCATTGAGGATGACAGAAAGAAGTTAAGACTTTTTTCCACTGTGATCTGGATTGTTACCCTGCCTGCAGCATTGTGTGGCAGGGTAGTGTAATTAACAACGGCCATCTGTGTATCTGTGTCTATTAATGTTCAACTGATTAAATTGTACTGATTAACCCAATAAGACCTGAGGCCGATTATAAAATTGTCCTCTATATCCTAACAGTTTTCTGAAAAAACGTATGTTGCTCTATCAGTGGTGCTCAAACTTTTCCATGTCAAGGACCCCCAACATTATATGAATTTGGCCACGGACCCTCAACTGAAAATATTTCGTTCCAGGGAGACCACCAGAAGCGAAGATTTGAGTTAAAAATGTTTCAAAATTAGATCTACAAGCTCATAGTGCGGCACAAAGTGACGTGCTATGAGCTTGTATATCTGCTATTTTTTAATAGTCAAAGTAGTTTCAAAGACAGATATTACTACTAGTACTTTTGACTCCACTACTTTTCTAGGAAGGGAAAAAAGTACATTATGAATTATCCACTTAAGTCATATTTCAAATATAGTGAAACTTACCGGTATACAAGGTCACAAAGTTTTGAGCTTGTAGATCTGCAATATACACTATTATTGAATTTTGAAGACATTTTCCCAAAAGTCCTTTTGAGAAAACGTCTAAATATGTCAATACAGCATGTGTTGATATCAGAGACAGACAATACTTTGTAATTTTGTATTTTTGAATAGCTATTTTGAATTATTTGAATATTTGTTTTTAAAGCAATACTCCTGTACACTCAAGTAACCCTCTGTTAACTCAAGTACAAATTTGACAGAGCAACTTTCACTTGTAGTAATATTTCATCAGGAGTACTTTTTCGAGTTTTACTCAAGTAGCCTACTGGGGTTGAGTACTTTGTCCACCTCTGATTGCTGCCGAGATATGAGTACTTGAAGACCCATTTTATCATATCCAACATGAATTACAACGTAGTAAGTCCTTATTGGAATTGTATATCCACTTTAATCCACTTCAAAATGCTCCTCACCACCTATAAGACACTCCACAACCTGCCCCCCCTCCACACACACGTAAAGCGACAATGGGAACTTAGAAAAGCGCTATATAAATTCCAGGTATTATTATAAATAATGATAATGCAACTTCTGTATAGTACTGTCACTGTTATTTATCATATAAAAAATGTGAACAAACAAACTAACAAAAAAAGATGCTGTATTTTTCAGTAAGCTATTCACCCTCAATGTGCTGATGATGTGGAACTAATTTAGTTCTGATGAAGATTGTGTTTGCAGGTTTAAGGTTAATACATGAATAATTGATTTTTAATTAAATTATAGCTCTTGGAATCACACAATAAAAGAAGACAGTCAGGCATGACGTGCTCAGAATGAATGATTATTACTTGGTTAGATACACAGTAAATAATTTTATAGTGTTCATTTAACACCAAGACTGTACAACTGAAACCAACTGGGCCGGTAAAGATCCATTTTGTTGTTTGGAATTGAATTAAGACAATAGATTTGACTGTGTAGAAGAGAAGGGTGACTTAAAGTCAGGTCAGGAGAGAGAACCCCTACGGGATACCGGATAAACAAATGAAATTAGAAGTGATGACCCAAAGAAGTGAGCAGACAAAATGAACTGGAACACTATATATTTGAAGCTGATAAATGGGTACCCTTTCCTGATTGGCTGAAACTGGCAACCCACCTGAAAATGTGTTTTATGTTTATTAAAGAGCTGGAGAGACCGGAAGACATGTGTTCTTGATATCACACTACCGTTAACTGCACCCATAGAGTTTCCAAGTAAAAGGTCCAAAGACAAAGCCAATCCTTTGTTCAGCTGGCAGGAAGATAAGCACCTAAAGTCCTCCAGAAGGACTGGAGGACTTAGAAGTATCTAATGAGTTATACATGCACATGGTCTAATGCTGAATGAGCATGATGTTAGGCAAATTAATATCATTTAAATTGTCCCGCAATGTTCCTGAGAGTGCAGCACTTTGAACCACTGTACTCATCTCCTGGTGCCAGGCAGTGCCATGTTGGGTCACACTTCACCCCAGTAATCTGTACTCATATTACTGTAAATGACATGCTTACATGAACTGACACCCTTCTCCAAAGTGACATGCAGTGAGTAAACTAAATATTGGTATGGGATTACTTTCTTGCTTGCGCCAGCAGCACATGTCCATTGTATAACTAGTCTCACATAGCCAGACATAATATTCCGCAATCTCCGAATGCTATATGGAGTCTGGAACTACACCTCCCGAAATCCGAGAATGAAAGCTGTCATCTGTTCCTCATTTCCGTTCACGAAAATATATTTATAAATATCTTTATGTTTTCATTTGGATTTCTAATAAGCAGCAAGCTATATAATGCTTCGATTATTTTCATTTATATTAGGACAAATTTGCATGACTGTAAAGACGAAACGGAGGCGGGGAGGAGGCGTCAAATCCGCTTTATTCTCTTATAAGTTTTAGGGGTGTGCCGATACACTAATTTCACGAAACGATACGATACGATATTGGGCTCACAACTTCGATACGATTTCGATACGATACGCACTTTTTTATTATGAAAATATATGGGGGAGAAAAAAAGCAAATGTGCAAACAAATAATTCTGTTTTTGCATTATTCAGACATGCAAACTTGTAGCTTTTCAGCTACAATAGCCGTTTTGAATCCAAATAGGGCAATAGTGTGACACCTGACCCAAAAAAAAAAAAACATGTTGTCACCCTTTTCACCTCGGGGCTGTTTGCATTTTTTTTTTTTCAAAACGAGATTTTTTTTCCCCCAAAACGATACATATCGTCACGAAAATCGCGGGACGATATATCGGCACACCCCTAATCATTTTCATTCCGTGCTCCAGACTGTATGACGGAAGCATTTGAACATTGTGGGTGGCAACAGTCTGGCTCGTGAGACTAATGTATAACTAACTAAATACATAAGTAAAGTCAATGATGTTACATCGCCTACTACTTTGTGCACACATTTTTTTAATCTATATTTTTTTGCCATCTTCAATTAATTAAATTGTGATATTGTCAAACATAAATAAAGATTTCAGACAGTCTACATTTCACAAAATAAATGCATGCATTTAATTCAGTCGACTCTGATCAGAAGCAGGGATAAAACATATCGCAACACCACCTGCTGTATTTTCTTTTACATCCCCCCAGCAAATTGAACCCTGCATATAACCTATACACAGCATCTAGGTTTTGAACCTTGCCCGCTAACTTGTCCTTCCAAAGTCCTCTGTATTCTAAACCTTTTTGTTCTTTTGAAGAGGAGTAAGATTTGCAGTTCCATCGACCGTGGTCGTCTAGATTGTTTACGGGGGAAATGAAAAAGCTTTTCTCTGGCGAAAAGACTGCCTTTCAGAGAGATGTCGGAAAAGGCAACCCGCTGATTGGCTCCCATCGCCCCACCGCTGGCATGGTGGGAAGTCAATGACTCACCATTATGGTTGTATTTTTGAGTTTCTTGCTCTTTTCCCCACAAATGCTAACATTAACCCATTAAGACCAGGAACGCATCTGTGTGTCATTTTTAGATTTTTTTTTTTTAAAGATTTGTGCAAATCTTTGAATATATTTACATTTTTAACAAAAATCTTTGCTTCAGGGGGTCCCTGGGACAAAATATGTCATTTACATGAAAAAGTTTGAGAACCACTGATATTATAGCAACAGTTCCTAACAGTTAAAAAAAGAAGAAAACATTTTTAGGATTTAGAAGACACATGTAGAATCCCCCAGAAGCAAAGATTTGAGTTACAAATGTTCGCTAAAAACATATTATATTCAAAGATTTGCACACCATTTTTCAAAAATAGCAGATCTACAAGCTCATAGTGCGGCCCTCGGTGCCGCGCTATGAGCTTGTATATCTGCTATTTTTAATAGCCAAAGAAATCTTAAAATGACACACAGATGCGTTCCCGGTCTTAATGGGTTAAACGGAGACAGAGAGTCATTTTCAAACGCTCAGCTTATATAACTTCAATAGCTTCCAGCAGCCGAGACGAAGAGAAGAGCGAGTGGCAAAACTCTTTTGTTTTTGACAGCCTGCGGGAGCCACGAACGATGAACCAAGAGAGACCTGTGACTAACAACAAAAGACGGAGAGACGGCTTTCATTGGCTGATAGCTGCCGAGCTGGTGTGTTCATGAAGACCTGCACGCAGACAATCAATATCCTAACTCAGCGGTTCTCAAACTGGGGTCCGGGGACCCCCGAGTGGTCCTTGAAGCTGTTCCACGGGGTCCCCGAGCACAATGTGTTAATTTAGCATCAAAATAATGTTTAACTACCGTGGCCCTATTTTATACTTTGGCTAATTAAAAATAGCTGACCAAAAGCTCACAACACGCCATGATGTGACACATTGTGGGCTTGTAGATCTGCTATTTTTGAAAGAAAAACAATGTCACAAAATAACATAAAACGTCCCAGCTGGTGCCCAAAGGGAGAATAATGATCTTTAAGTCCAAAACAATGTCCACACTACTACCTAACATACTGTATACAGTCCACTTTGAGTTCCTTCCAGCCAACTCCTCTCTGTCCTGCTTGCTGTGTTTGTTTGCTCTCCCATGTAGTCTCCCAGCTCTGCCTCAATTGGGTGCCTCAAACCATAGACATATAAAGGTTCCTTTTGGAACCCATTTTTTAATCAACCCCACGGCCACAGGAGTGGGCAAATTCTCTCCCAACTTGCTACAAAAATCGCTCATGCAAAAGTATATAATACCATCTAATTTTATTTTCCACCTTCACATGTGTCTCCTTTTCTAATAATCATAAAGTGTTACATATTTCAGCTCGCAATTTACTTCCGGCCCGGTCCGTTTTAACAGCCAATCATTAGTGCTGAGGGGTGCTTAACATGAGCCGTTAGCATGCGGCTAACGCCAACGGACGTTTACAACGCTGACGCTGTTGTCGTGGCTGAAGCAGTTGTGAAATCACTTTGTCAACAATGAACGTCAGTGTGGTGAATGTTAATATTGCTTCTCAGTTAGTCCATTGTAGATGGTGTATTTGGTGGTCGTGTGTCTTGTGGAGATATGTGTAGCTCAACAGTAGTGTGTGGTTCCTGTCAATCCTATATTCGGAGGGCTTATGAACAACACGTTCACTTGAGAAGCACTATTTTCTTACACAAACAATTCATCATGTCACGGAGAACATGCCGGGAGGGAGGGAGACAGAGAGAGAGGGAGACAGACAGACAGTGAGGGAGGGAGGGAGGGAGGGAGAGGGAAAGAGAGAGCGAGAGGGAGGGAGGAGAGAGAGAGCGAGAGGGAGGGAGGGAGAGAGAGCGAGAGGGAGGGAGGGAGAGAGAGCGAGAGGGAGGGAGGGAGGGAGGGAGAGAGAGAGAGAGAGCGAGAGCGAGAGGGATGGAGGGAGAGAGAGCGAGAGGGAGGGAGAGAGGGAGAAGGGGAGAGATAGAGAGGGAGAGGGGGAGAGAGAGAGACAGGGAGAGAGCGACATAGACAGGAGGACAGATAAGAGAGAGAGAGTAGAGGGGAAGGGGGCGCGAGAGGAGGTGGATCTGGCCAATGATGTGCACTGCCAAGTGGCCGCTACGTCACGCTATATGTCAGGCCCGTGTGTGTGTGTGTGAGACACCTGTTATTGTTATATATTTCAGCTCGCAATTTACTTCCGGCCCGGTCCGTTTTAACAGCCAATCATTAGTGCCCAGGGGTGCTTAACATGAGCCGTTAGCATGCGGCTAACGCCAACGGACGTTTACAACGCTAACGCTGTTGTCGTGGCTGAAGCAGTTGTGAAATCACTTTGTCAACAATGAACGTCAGTGTGGTGAATGTTAATATTGCTTCTCAGTTAGTCCATTGTAGATGGTGTATTTGGTGGTCGTGTGTCTTGTGGAGATATGTGTAGCTCAACAGTAGTGTGTGGTTCCTGTCAATCCTATATTCGGAGGGCTTACGAACAACACGTTCACTTGAGAAGCACTATTTTCTTACACAAACAATTCATCATGTCACGGAGAACATGCCGGGAGGGAGGGAGACAGAGAGAGAGGGAGACAGACAGACAGTGAGGGAGGGAGGGAGGGAGGGAGAGAGAGAGAGAGAGAGAGGGAGAGGGAGAGAGAGAGCGAGAGGGAGGGAGGAGAGAGAGAGCGAGAGGGAGGGAGGGAGAGAGAGAGCGAGAGCGAGAGGGAGAGAGAGAGAGAGAGAGAGAGAGAGAGAGAGAGAGAGAGAGAGAGAGAGAGAGAGAGAGAGAGAGAGAGAGAGAGAGAGAGTGAGAGAGAGAGAGAGAGAGAGGGAGGGAGGGAGAGAGAGCGAGAGGGAGGGAGGGAGGGAGAAGGGGAGAGATAGAGAGGGAGAGGGGGAGAGAGAGAGACAGGGAGAGAGCGACATAGACAGGAGGACAGATAAGAGAGAGAGTAGAGGGGAAGGGGGCGCGAGAGGAGGTGGATCTGGCCGATGATGTGCACTGCCAAGTGGCCGCTACGTCACGCTATATGTCAGGCCCGTGTGTGTGTGTGTGTGAGACACCTGTTATTGTCTCCGCCAGGCCGAAAGGCATGGCGAGAGAGTATGTTTTGCCCCCTGTCCGTCCGTCCGTCCGTGTGTCCGTTTGTCCGTCCGTCCGTCCTTCTGTCTGTGAGCAGCTAATCTCCACCACTGTTTGCCCGGTCGCTGTGAAACTGCGCACACACACTCCCTGGATGCCACAGCAGAACCTCTGCCCCACATTTTTCAGATCAGCCTGTCATAGCGCCACCATGAGGCCGACATTTGCAAAACACATTTTTGGATATTACTCCTACAGATTTGGTCGAAACAACATGAGAATCGGTACACAGTATCTCTATAGTCATGTGATCAACAAGGACGGATCTGTCCGATTTTCCATATTCCATCCTGATTGGCTAAGATTGGCTTCCAAAGTTTTCAGGATTGGTTCGTTTTGAACAAAATGCCTCAAATGATGAATGCAGCATGCGATTTCCGTGAAATTTTCCACGTAGATTCCCACTTGGCCCAGGAAGAAATGCCACTTGAAAACGTTCACATCAGCCTCATGGTGGCCTGCCCAGCAGTTTTCCCATATGCCTTTTAGTGCGCCACCAGGAGGCTGAATTTTGTAAAACAAATGTTTTACAAAAGTCTTACTCCTTCAGATTCTGTCCAAAAAACACGCAAATCGGTTCACAGTATCTCTATAGCCATGTGATCAAGATGGATGTGTCCGATATTTCATATTCCATCCTACTTGCCTAACATTGGCTTACAAAGTTTGCACTATAGGTCCGTTTTGAACAAAATTCCTCAAATCATGAACGCAGTGTGCGATTTCCGTGAAATTCTGTAAGCACATTCCCACTATGCCGAGGAAGAAATTCCCCCCTTTTCACATTAGCTTATAGCGCCACCAGCAGGCCTAACCACATTTTTGGAACAAAATCATGAATCCAGTGTCTGATTGCTGTGAAAAGCCTAAGAAAAAATGGAACCCTTTGCACATTGGCCTATTATAGCGCCACCAGGAGGCCATAATAACCTACCTGACCTGGCGGAGACTTGTGCTCCGAGGAGCACTTTTTCTAGTATTATATTATTCATTCATCAGAACTCTTTAGAACTTCTCCGCGCTGTGTGTGTGTGTGTGTGTGTGTGTGTGTGTGTGTGTGTGTGTGTGTGTGTGTGCGCGCGCGAGCGCGTGCGTGCGTGTGCATGGCTCTGCTATGCGCCTCGACATAATGTCTATCAACACAAGGCATATCAAAACGCTCGCCCCAAAACACAGTCGCCCCGGGCCAAATCCGCCGGTATTCCCCTCCTATAACGTAACCTCAGTAAAACAAAACCTAACCTTATTAGACAGACAGGGGGAGAGAGACACAGGGACAGAGAAAGAGCGGAGCGCGACAGAGAGGGGAAGGGGCAGAGATAGGGAGTGACAGAGAGGGACAGAAACAAACAAGCCTGCACGTGACATGTCCTCTGATTATAAGCGAATTTGGCTTACTTTTCACCACAGTGTTGCCATGTCTGAAAATTCGCCCTACTTTCGCACAATACTCTCTCACACTGTGAGGTGGCTGTAAGGTGGATCTGCGATGCGCAGTGGGATCTCACTCGTGCCATTTCAATCTGAGTCTTTAATCTTTCGCTGCAAAAATCTAATGTCCTGAAACTAAACTGATAAACTCAATCATCTCTTCACAAAACTATATTCTCTTGTGTGTGCGTCCACCAGGTGCTGATCTCAATGTCACAGGTTTTATTCCCATCTTGACGGCCTGTCTGACTCTTGTCACTCTCCCTGTCTCTCCTCTGTCTTACTGTCTTACTAGGAAAAGCTATTATGTGGCTCAGGATTCAAGATTTTCTTTGCTACAGTACATCTCAGCTCGTACATGAGAGTAAAGTTATTTGGTTTAGCAAACAGTAATAAAAAAGAATAAAAGCAGAACAACAAAAGAATCTAGAATGTCTACTACTCTGTCTTCTACAAACATCATATAACTCATGACGGTCAAGCTAGAACATCAGCATGACGTATGTGAAAGCATGTATGTGCTGTTTGGTCAGAAAATATAGATAATCTTTCTGCCTACAGTACTTCAAATGGTTTAAGGTAAACACACTCCTGTGGTTTCTGTTTGCAGTTTGTTTGCAGTGTCTTAATTGTCCCATTTCACTTCATACAGTATATTGTGTGTCCTATTTTATTTCTGTGTTTGTATTATGAAGTTCCTAGGGTTCAAGGCTCACTCATGAAATATACACAACCCGATAATTATAGTCGCAGTGATAGAATGTTTGACAGTTTTAAGATAGTCAATTTCGTCTTGGCGCTGTTCCGTTTTTAAATGTATGCCTCTATTTTGTAAGCCGTCAAAGACTCCAGCTCAAAGCACATGACACACAGCACCCAATGACTTTGAAAACACTCGCAACTCACAGGAGGAAATAATCTGCTTCAAAAACACGCAAACAGCTATTTTGTTCACACAATTTCAAGCTCTTAAACTCCTTTAGGCGAGATTGTCACTCAAAACAAAAACAAAAAACAACGAAACATCCTATCTGTCCTACAGCAGTGTGGCACAGAGGAAAATGTCAATCCATCCATGTCACTGAAACATTATACAGAATCATTTGAATTCAGCCAATAAACCGTCAACGTTGAGAGAGCATTGCAAATCAAATGAATTGTTATGACTTATTGGCATGAATATTCATGTCTGGAATGAGCTAAATTTGTCAAATCTAATGTGCTGTGATATGGGAACTGCATAACAACTGAACCAATGTGACACATTTATTAGTTTAAGAAGTAAGGAAATGCATGTTATATTGATGCCCGTCAGTTTTCTAAAGATCATTGGAATGTAATTGTTAAGTCGATGTTTTGTCATGTTGGTTATAGTCATTGTACTGTAGGTTATTTTTTTTAATACTTTAATACGCCTACTCTCTCTCATCTTTCCTATTGTCTGTCTAGCATCCACTGTCTCCCTCTCAGCTGTCCTACTGTATGTCTCACCTACGCTGTGTCTCTCTCAGCTGTCCTATAGTCTGTCTCTCCTTCACTGTGTCCCTCTCAAATGTCTTGCTGTCTGTCTCATCAAAGACAATAAGCATTAAGTAAAGTGACTGACTACCCACTTCCCTTAAAAACTACAACAAAATGAGAAACAGTTAAATGCAATGTCTAATCTGACAATCTGATAACAGAACAACTTCATCTAATTCTTAATAAATGATTTAATGCGCTCTGTTCTCATTGGGAAGTGCTGGAAAGTTCCGATCCGCCTTCAGTGTTGGCGTTCAGTGATGTATCTGCATGTGGTCGCAGCTGTTAACTAGCAACATCACCAATATTCCACTGAAGCCCTAATGCAGGGGTCTTCAACAGGGGGTCTGGGACCCCTAGGGGGTCCTCAGAGTTACTACAGGGGAGCTGCCAAATATTTGCGCATAGGGACTCTTTTTTACACTAACCACTTCAACCCTTGCATCTATTCTGAGGAGAACATTAGCCGAAAATAGCAGATCTACAAGCAGACAACGCCGTTGTGAGCTATTTTCGGCAAAGAGGTTTGGTGTAGAGGGAAATAAGAGCAGACAACAGAGCCAAAGGTCAAGTTTACAAAGTAGTGAGGGTTTAAGTGGTTAAATGTCTGAAAATACACATTTAACATGAATACAAATGTAGTGTGTGGGGTGGCATAAATACAAGCTCCTTCTGGGAGGATTGTGTAACAATTTCCCCCAAAAATAGACACTCTAGCTCTGGTGTCTAGCTGTGCCACTGGGTCAGACCTTTTGCATGTTGTGGATGAGATACAGTAGGACAGGATCAGAAAGGATAGGAAAGAATATTGTTGCTGTCGGGCAGAAACCTCCTATCTCCATATTTCAACTTTTTATGTTTTCATAAATTGAAGGTAGGGTAAGTGATATTTTTCAAATACAAATATGGGTTAAATAGCTCTGTATCCTATTCTGTACCAATTGCTATAGAGTATTTGTTCGGTAACAGGGGTCTCCGCGTCTCTCCAGCTTTTTAATAAACAGAAAATGAAATTGAAATTGGAAGTTATGACACAAAGGAATGAGCAGACACAAATTGGAACTGGATCACTATACAATTTAAGCTGATAAATGGGTACTCGCTCCTGATTGGTCAGGTTGATCCTAAAAATAGAATGACATACAATAGAAAGAGAATAATGCTACACCATAGCCAAGGGTACCAGGTGGAATGCTCAAGTTGTTCCAAAAATAAAATGAAATAGTGCAGAATGTCACACCGCACACAGAACTACCAGGGGGAATGTTTAAGTTGAGTCTATCTAAAAATAAAAACAGCCTCTAGCACTGTAACCAAGCCAAGCCTCTATTTCATTCTACACATATTTAACATTTGTAGACAGGGTTAGTGATACAAAACCCAACAGGACAGAGCATGACGTATTGGTGAATTTGTAATAAAATACATACTAAGGAGGCTGCAGGTCACACAATGAGATGCTGTCATGCATGGAGGCGTGTCAGTTCATATGACAGTGACAAGGTCTGAGGTTCAGGTATCATAGAGCTATGCGTGTTGTTAAGCTGTATATTCAGACAGCTTGATTATGGAATAGTGTGTAGACAGATTTTGATTGTTCTCATAGCAAACCGATGATAGTGGGACAAACCAAAATAAATATTGGATTTCTTGTTGGAAAATTCACCATATTAAGAAGATGCTCTCTCTCGCTCTCTATCTCTGTCTCTCTCTCTCTGTCTCTCTCTCTCTCTCTCTCTCTCTGTAACTAGATAACCATGTGGTTCCCTACAAAATAGCTCAGTGGCCTTGTGGTTAAAGTGTCATCCCTGAGATTGGGTGACATCCCAGGGGGTGTACTTGTACATCATCGCTGGGGGATGCACTTACAATTTAGGCATTTGGCAGACACTCTTGATCCAGAGCGATTTAGAGTAAACAAGGTAAACACAAGGTTATACATCAAATGCATAGAGATAGTAATCTAGGATCATAGGTCAACCAAGCCCCTATCATCAGCCTAAACCGTATAATATCGAAAATAAACTAGAAAAAGTGCTCCTCGGAGCACAGGTCTCCGCCAGGTCAGGTACGTTATTGTGGCCTCCTGGTGGCGCTATAATAGGCCAATGTGAAAAGGCTGCCATTTATTCTTAGGTCTTTCACGGCAATCAGATACTGCATTCATGATTTGAGGTATTTTGTTCCAAAAATGTGTTTTGCTAAATTAGACCTGCTGGTGGCGCTATAACAGGCCAATGTGAAAAGGGTGGCATTTCTTCCGCGGCCTAGTGGGAATGTGCGTGTGAAATTTCAGGGAAATCGCAAGCTGCGTTCATGATTTGAGGCATTTTGTTCAAAACGGACCAATCCTGCAAACTTTGGAAGCCAACCATAGGTAATGAGGATGGAATAAGGGAAATCGGACAGATCCGTGTTGATCACATGACTATAGAGATACTGTGTACCGATTTGCATGACGTTTGGATAAAATCTGTAGGAGTAATGTAAAAAAATGGGTTTTGCACAAATCTGCCTCCTGGTGGCGCTATAACAGGGCCATGTGAAAAAATTGGGGCAGAGGTTCTGAATTGGCATCGAGGGAGTGTGTGTGCACAGTTTCGGAGCGAACAGGCCAACGGTGCCGGAGATTAGCTGGTAACACACAGACAGGACGGACACACACACGGACACACACACGGACACACGGACGGACGGACGGAGGGTAAAACATACTCTCTCGCCATGCCTTCGGCCTGGCGGAGACAATAATCTGGGCCTGGACCACTGGCGTAGCGGTCATGCATGGAGAGATGGCTGTAGGGTTGGATCAGGCTTTGAAGATATGGTGGTGCCATACCTTTGGATGCTTTGTATGCCAACATCAATGTTTTGTACTCTGAGCGGGCAGTAACTGGGAGCCAATGGAGGGAGTGGGAAGAGGGAAGATGTTGGCTGTTGAAGACCAAGCGTGTTCGGGATCATTTGGAGGGTCTTAAGTGCACATGCCGGGAGGCCAGTAAGGTGCGAGTTACAGTAGTAAAGTTTTGATATGACTGGAGGTCTGGATAAGGAGCTGGGCTCCTGGGTGAGGATGGGTCTGATCCTTTGAATGTTATATAGTGTAAACCTACAGGAACGAGTGACTCTCTCCCTCTATCTCTATGTATGTCCTCAGTCTCTATACAGGATCTCTCTCCCCATGTCTCTCTCTCTCTCTCTCTCTCTCTCTCTCTCTCTCTCTCTCTCTCTCTCTCTCTCTCTCTCTCTCTCTCTCTCTCTCTCTCTCTCTCTCTCTCTCTCTCTCTCTCTCTCTCTCTCTCTCTCTCTCTCTCTCTCTCTCTCTCTCTCTCTCTCTCTCTCTCTCTCTCTCTCTCTCTCTCTCTCTCTCTCTCTCTCTCTCTCTCTCTCTCTCTCTCTCTCTCTCTCTCCTCCGTCTTTATAGCTCTCTCCTTCTATAGCTCTGTCTCTCTCTCATCCGTCTCTACAGTATATCTCTCCCTCCCTCTCTCATTAGCATTGTGTTCCTGCCAGCCGCTGTTGTCTCACCACAGTAAAGTAGAGATGCTGTCACGAGGCTCCCAAAGCATGTGAGCCGCAGTCAGGAGGAAGACAGCAAAATCTCACTCCTTTACAGGTAGACTGCAGACAGACAGACAGACAGACAGACAGACAGGCAGGCAGGCAGGCAGGCAGAGAGAGAGAACCAGGTTGGAATTCAGTAAACATGCACAGCAGCCAAGGTACAAAGGCGGTACTGGGTGTTTGCAGACGTTTGTATATACAGTACTGCAGTACATTTTTTGGTATATAAATCTTTATTTATCTAAGGGAAGTTGACTGAGCATAGGGAACCTTTCACAGCAACATTGCGTGCTGACAAGAGACAGACAGTCCTGTTGCATAAAAACTAAAGTAAAGACTGGATATAGTACTGTTTATAAATTCATACTCCACAGCACAGAAATAACACATTAGAGGCCCTATTTTGGGGCAGGAGGAGTAGGGTGAGGCATGCAGAGGACAGGCGAATTGACTATTTCTGGAGGCGAAGTGATGTGTTTTTCACCTGCCTGCATGTGTTTGCGCCGGTGTGAGAGGAGAGGTGCAGTAGGGAGTGTGTTTTTTGCAAAGAGATGTTGGGGTTAACAAGGAGCATAATTTGCACCGTTCGCTGCCCATCTGCTTGGTCAACTGGTGTGTAACCTGGAGTACGCTTGTCCAGTTCTATTTTCGGCACACTTTAGTTTTAGTTGGCACAGGTGCACCCAGATAGACATATCCGTGTAAAATGTATGTAAAATGTATCTGCTTGTCAATTTCACTTTAGAATGAATCTCTCAAGCTGGAAAACATATGTTGGTGTGTTTTTAATGCATTCTAACGCACGCATGGCAATGGTTAGCCCTGACCTAGGAGTTTTTTGTTTCGTTTTTTACCCAGGGATAGTTGAAAGAGCATGAATGCACTTTTACAGCCATCAGCTTGCTGGCCGCTGAACAGTTGGGGATTAAATAGCCTGGCATGACCCTAAAAAAAAAAAATCCGCCCCACATTTGCATACTGTGCCCTGATTGGTGCTCCACAACTTAGGGGCAGCGAAATCCAATCACAAGTGATCGGGCCCAGACCAAATCTGCCAATTTTCTTTTTGCACAGGCAGATTCGTCTGGTTTCCAGGCTAGGGATTAAATGCCTTGCTCAAGGGCAGCCCGGCAGCGGTTGTTTGGTGGGGCAATTTCTGAGCAAGTCTGGGGTTGTAGCTGACGACCTTGCAGTCACTACTGCTTGCCTGTGATTCAACACACAGGCATAGTTCAGGGACAAAGCCTTTGGCTAGTGGCAGGCAGCCACTGGCTCACTGCTGCCGGTGGCTTGTAACCTATTTAAGTGTTCGGTTGGATAAGTACATCATGGTGGATATACCGTACATGTAGGTTTGGAAGTTAGCACACACATCACTGCTATTCACGTCAAACCTTAAATCATCCCTGAGGGGAAATGTGGTTTTCAAAGAGGAATTGCAGTTTGCAAATGGAATGGTAAAAACATATATGAACAGCTCTGTGCTGGGTGAAAAGTCACTCATCAATGCAAAATACACAGTTCTCACACAGTCATATGACATTGCATCATGTCACGTGTGAATTGAATCAATTAGTATGAGCTTATCGATAGTAGAAATAATGAGTCAGCACAGATTTACACATACAGTACTTTAGTGTCACCTTAGATTCAGTCTCCTCTTAAATAATTTAGCATTACAAAAGAGTCTTTGAATCTAACTAACAAAATCTATATTCATGCTGGCAGTATTTTACCTGAGCTTTTCGTTGACTGTCAATTAATTTAATTAACAAAGCCGGTCAACTTTACATGATTGATTTAAGTGCCGATTCAGCAACAATTCAGCCACATGTTCAATTATTTAGCATCAGAAAGCAGCCCTTTGGAGTGAACACAGAGCTGGAAACATCGATACATTTCCTGGTGTAATATTCTCTAAAGCGTATCATTGACGGGTAAGAGACACAAGGTTGTTTACAGTTATGCGGAGGGTCATTTCCATAAAATCAATTAAGTTTGGGCGCTCACTAAATCTCTTGAATATGTATTGGATATATTGTGTGTGTGTGTGTGTGTGTGTGTGTGTGTGTGTGTGTGTGTGTGTGTGTGTGTGTGTGTGTGTGTGTGTGTGTGTGTGTGTGTGTGTGTGTGTGTGTGTGTTGAACATCACCCTTCTACCTTGCACAAAATAACAGCAGCACCGCTCCAGGAGACCATCGCAAAAAGGTGTCAGAATTTAATTGTGCTCTTGGAGCTTATTTACCTCTAAATAGCCTGGCTTCGTTGTTCTCAACACTAAAATGGATGGGAGGGTGCAAGGGCCTGCAGCACGGCTAATTGGTACCGTTTCCCTTATCTGCACTGTTGAGTGGAAACCTTGTATGTCCAAAACTGTATGCTTTTGGGGGGGAAAATAACCTCTTGGCTATACGCTTCATTTGTTAAATATTTATAAAACCCACTGACAGATTTAACCACTTTGAACCTGCCATTTATTAAATGTATGTTTATTTAATAATAAAAAAAAGACTAGAGACAAATCCCATCATGTCGTCTACTGAACAGGCTTTGCCCACTTCGGAGGCGAGAGTTAGGTGGGCAGGTACTCGTAAGGGTAACAGGATAGGTGGGCACTAGGGACATCTGGGCACCTCGAGGTAAAATTGTCTATTTTGTCCAAAATATATTTGGAAAATGGTGTTAAGTAAAGTATTGTAGCTATACATGATTAGAACATGCTTACATTCGACAATTTAGGTCTAAAATGTCTACAATTGCTACAAAACCTGTATATCCAGTCATTTTGGGGGATCAACAAGAAGTTGAAGGATAACATTAAGTCTGATAATGATGTACCGTGCATGTTCGCATCATGTATACTTTACAATACTTACTTTACATATTTATTCATTTTTACATTTTGAGGTGCCCATATGTCCCTATAGTGCCCACCTAGCCTGTATCCCTAGTAAGCATTGACATCTATTTGCTATTGAATACACAACGAAAATGTTCCATACCATATCGGGAGATGCTTGGGGTAGCCACCTGTGTGTGACACTGCTGCTGGGGTGTTCTGTGTTTCTGACATGACGTTACGGAACTGTTTGCTCTTGTTTTGGCCATGTTAATTCCCACTGATGCTGTCAAACCAAGTAATTGATAGTTCTCACTAACACATTAACAAAATTACTTGAAGCGATGTGCAATGTGTGTATCTTAAGCATGTCACATTTCTGTTGGAAACCTTCCACCTGTCTCAAGCCATCTCTACCCCAAACCAAATTTATCTTCTTCCTCGTGGCGGAAAACAAATTGATGGACTCAATCTGAGGGCTGGCCTTTAGCCGTGGTGGGTGTAGCTTGGTGTCAACAGCATGATGTATAAGGACAGGCGCCCTGAGCATCTCTTCATAAGCCTGATGCTCATTACTCCACCATGGTATTGATTTGATGGCGTGTCAACAGGGACCTGTGTGATCATGATTCACAGGACGGAACGAGTGCTGCTGCATCAACATTTCTGCACTTGTGTCTGACCTTCCACCCACAACTCACTCCGCCCCACCCTCACTGACCTTGGGTCAAGTTGGTGACATCAAGAGCAACTGAACTTACAGCCTCCCCTCCCACCAGTAGCCACCATAGATCATGTTTGACAAATATAGCATATTGAGTTAAGTTCTTCATGAATGATTATAAGTCCTCCAAAAGGATGGAAACATTGTGACCGGCTAGCTGGTTATTGTTTTGGGTTTGATTTAATTTCATGACTAAATTATGCTCTGAAATGTCACTGTGTTGACTATCACTTTACAAATCAGATTTTGCGATAATAGTGATATGACCTTGACATTTAACATAGCCTTTGTGGGATTCAACCAAGTCTGCCTAGTTGCCATGGCAGGATGAGGTACGATTACAGCCGGAACCATACGCGGTTTGGTGAGGAAATTAGAAGGGAAGACAGAAAGTTCAATTGTCTGGAGGTTTCCATCGAATATTGAATAGACTTCTACAATGTTTACTACTGTATGGGAGTGGCACTAATGCAGGATTCATTCATGAAAGGGAACTGCGACAAGCACAGTGTTGACGACAACTCGGAACTCGTTAATTTCACAGCTAGGAAATTTCTGACCTCCAGAAATCGCTTTCAAGCGGTCAACTCATGGACGCCTGCAGGAAACTTTGATTAAAACTAACAAACAAAGACATATTGCATAATTATAGATCCAAGTATGTGTTGGAAAGTAAGCAAAGACTTTTACAACAATTCAGTTCTTACCATTAGCTATGAAGGATGCATTGCTTTCGATTATGTTTTTATTTTATTTTATTTTTATAACCCACCTGTAGAAGAGGAACTTCTGTGTGTTCCTTCCAGATTTCATCACCAAGCTCAGGTGCCTGGGACTCAACTGGCTGTGCAGTCCTGGAATTTCCGTCAGATTGACACCAGGTGGTGAGTATGGGCTCCAACATCTCTGCCCCTCAACACACACACACACAAACACAGCCGCGGAGGGTGCATTCTGAGACCCCTCCTCTACTCCATACACCCACGACTGCGTGGCCATGCACAGCTCGTACCAAGTTCGAGGCTAAGATGACCCACAAGAGTGAAGAAGAGAAGCTTAGCTAACACAATGGTACCAGGAGGAGAGCAACCCGTCTCTCAACGTCAACAAGACCAAGGAGCTGATCATGGACTACAGGGTGGCAAGAGAGCACACCCACATCTACAGTCGCAGTGGAGAGGGTCAATGACTAGGATTATCAAACATATTAGCCACCCCAAAGACTGTTTCAGATGCTACCACATGGCAAGTGGTTCCGCATCCACAAGACCAGGGGTAGTATAGCAACAATTTCCCCATCAGGCTTTTGAACGACAAGACCAAGAGCAGTAGGGTCTAGAAAAGATATCGCCCCAGAAAATCATGTTATGAACACATAACTGCACATCAGCAGTTTCTGACGACATCAGAGTTCCCTGTATCTCCAAATTTAGTCGATTGGTCGTATGTTATAGAGTACTGAAATGGATATTCTGACAACAAGTACAACACGTACAACTGATATTGCATGAATGGTTGGAGCTTGCATTTCCGACTTGCCACGTTCCTGACTTGCATCATTCCCGAGTAGGCCAGTGCCTGTTTATAACTGTGCTAACGGGTACCACACTGGTTACTCTGACAACGGGTACAGCGAGTACTCTGACAACAGGTACAGCGGGTATCACATAACCTGGTGGGGCATGCATTCGCAACTGGCATCATTCTCAATTTACTGTACATCATTCCTGAATTGCGTGGTCCCAGAGTAGGCCGGTGCCCCAAGTAAATAGATACATATGCACATGCTGTAAGATATAGCCTAATAAGTTTCCTTGCACACAGCACTTTTAAGCACCTCAAATTATGCTATGATTAATGTAATACTATTATTCCTCTAATTACTACTGTTGTTATTGTTAATCATGTCTTTGTTATTGATGCTACAATGTAGGAACTAAAAGCAAAGCATTTTTGTCTTGTGTACTGATACAGTATATGAGATGTAGCAATGCTACTAGTAGATCCATGGTATTTTCAAAATATTTTATACATTTTGAAAACCTGTGAAGTATGCAGTATTTTTTACTTTTGGCACTTTAAGTATGTTTTGATGCCAATACCTTTATACCTTTACTCAAGTATTTTGAATAACAGGCTTTTACTTGTAACAGAGTATTTCTACATTGTGTTATTGATACTTTTATCATTTGAGTTCTTTCACCGGGTTCAGCTATGGAGCAGCAGAAGTCAGGAAACTGAATTGTGAAACTGTCCAAGTTACACATCTGGGCTCAGCTTGAAGCATGACAAGCGTCCAGGGTGTGTTGTTCTGTTGAATACAGATGCAAAGGTAACAAAATGGCAGCACCGTTGCACCGTGATTAGATAAATGTCAAACCCAGTGTCAGCCAATGTAAGCTTGCAAGACACTATTCTACATCGCCTTACACCTGTAGCTTAAAACCCCAAAATTACAGCTGGTGTGGGATAGTAGTTAAACTGTAACATAAGTGAACGTTCACAGGTTAAAATCCTTACAATTGCATCATAATGTGGTATTGAGCAAGACAATGAAACCTTTATGTCTGCTCACTGTACTGTATGTCCTCTGCTAACTGCAGGGTTGACTTCTGAACAAGGCTCCCACTAAATGAACTTTTATAGGTCAAGGTCTACGTAGCACTGTGAAAACCCCCCCAGAAAAAAACTGAAAAAATAAAAATAAAAAGGGATGAGCTTCATTCTTATGCAGACACAATGAATGTGATGATGTACTGGGTCTGAATTCCCTTCAGACACACACCCATTCATTTACTTAGAGCTTTTGTGAGTCACTCAGGGTTTTTCAAAATTCTTTTCTATTTTAAATTCTGCAAAGGGCACCTACTGCCTCTTTTTTACTATGTTCATTCTTTTCACAATGGACACATTTCACCTGTACCAACAAAGCCTAGACAGGAGAGGTGTTTTTCTTTTGACTGTTCAGTGGAGGTGCAATAACATTCATTTACCCAGAGAGCTGGCTATTCTTCCATTCGTTATTTATTTTTCATTATTCTTTTTTGCATGATGTCTTTTGGCTCCTGTATCTTTACGTACAATTCACAACTCCATAACTATGTTTACTTCCTGGAGCAGTTTTCATTAGCGCAGTTTGAGACTTCACAGCCAATAGGCTGTACTTCATTCCCTGTCAAGTTGCCATGGAAACAAGAGGAGGAGAGGAGCAGGATGAGGAGGAAGGAGGGGGGGACATTAGACATGGCATCAGGCTGAGTGATGGCACACTGGAATCTATCAAAGAATGAACAAGAACAATGTCCTAACATAAGACGTCAAAGGTGACTGGAGCTTTAAAGGAGCATTTCACCCAAACAAGGGAAGATTCAGCACATAATGTGAACCGCCTTGCACCAGCACATTTTGTCTTAATGAATGAATGTGTTCAATTATTCCGGAGGACACCTACTTCTATGTAGTATTAAATGTAGTCCAAGGAGTTGCTGGCTCATTAGAACAGTGTGTTAGACTATTCCTTTTTATTCTGGCTATTTTTAGAAATCATGTACTGTATAGGAAATTGGATTGCCTTTTTTATTCCAGTAACTTTAGCTTAGTTTAACTGCTGTATTTTCTCTCAATATAACATTATTTTGGCCAATCGGTATGGTAGACCCTACCATAATGACTGGTCAAAATAACTTTTTATTGAGATACTAGCAGGTAGAGTATGTTTTGGGTTTAATTTTCTTCAAAAGGTGGGTTATCATTCATTCATTACTTTGCATCGGATGGAGGGGGGGTACTTGAAATCAGAATCAGAATTAATGTCCCCTCTCCATTGCAGTACATATAATATCAATAACAAACTAGAAAATGTGCTCCTCGGAGCACAGGTCTCCGCCAGTACTGTTCCTGATTAATCCTGTCTTCCTGTCTGACCAATGTTAGCTTGATCCCGTTAGCTTGACCAATGTTACCTCACTTCCAAAAACATAAATGTTTTTTGGAAGTGACACACCTATTTATAGGATTTTATTTCGTCATGCGTCTCGCTAGCCAATCAAAAGCATTGGTGACAACATATTGTCACGTGTCACGTGAATCTTGACCAATGTTAGCTTGGCTAGGGGGGGGGAAACACAGCGTGACGGTAACGAAAACATACTCTCCACCTTTGGCGGAGACAATAACACCATGATATTGACCAATTACATTATCAGTTCATCACATAGTGTGTTTTATCAAAATATTAATATTCACATCTGCCTCAGCAATCAGCCCTCAACACAATGTAATAAGACTTGCCACACCAATTCTGAGAGACCTCGCTCTTCCTGGCAATTCTTTTCACGCTAGCAATGCCAGGCTCCATCCAATCGTTGAACTGTGCTTATACAACAGGAAGCCTCTTTTCTACAGTATGTAATGGCAATTTAGGTAGACCCTGGAACTCATTACCGGATCAAAGATTAGCAATACAATGGACTAGTGTTGCAACTGTTACTTAACATAGACCAGGCCCTCAGCCTGATGGATGCTCTCACTGCTTGGTTGCCTCTTGCATGACAACCAGATTTATTATCTGCATGGGAAACATGCACCAGATCACATAAGATTCCCTATCCGATAAAAAAATCCACTTTACAGTCCGGAAGCTTCTGAAACTCTCTCTCTCGCACGCACGCACGCACACACACTAGTTAATACAAAATGTATGTATGCACTGGTAATAGAACATTTTTTGTTTCTCTCACAGTTCTGAGTTATGAATATTCAGTGGCAGAAATGGGCGTCCATTTGAAATATCTCTTACCATGTTTGTGGATATACACATGCATTTTTGGCGACATCCAAAAGCTACCAGAATGATTGATTGATTGATTGATTCCAGAGGGGTTTATTTGTCACTCACTCACACACACACACGTGCACACACCTATGCACACACGCACGCACACTACGATGCGTATAGGGTCGGGACAAAAGGGTCCCGACCCACTGTTTGGGAAACACTGATCTAGCGTTACTGCCTTATATAACACGCATACACTGTATATTCAGCACCATGGAGAGAGACATGAAAACACATTCAGTACCCAGTGTATAACCTGCATAGACTGTATATTCAACACCACGGACAGAGCCATGAAAACGCATTCAGGAGCCTCAGCTATAGTCTGCCCTCTATAACCTGCATAGACTGCCTATTCAGGACCATGGAGAGAGGCATGAAAATACACAATCAGTAGCATGTTTTAACTTGCATACAGTGCATGTAGAACAGTAAATTGTAAAACAAAAAACAAACAAAAAAATAAGTCTCTTTTTGCCACCCTCTATCATTTGTTGAAATCAAGCTGCCAAATTGTAAAACAATTATTCACATAATGATAAGGAACAGCGTCTGCGTGCGTGCGTGCGTCCGTGCGTGTGTGCGTGCGTGAGAGACACCATTTAAATAGCAGTAGCTGATCAGGATTCCCCCCAATGTAGATGTTATTGCTGTATTGTGCTTCTAAATGCTACATGGATTTAGGTGTGTTGTGATTGCCATTTGGGACCTCAGTGCTCCGAGTTTGGAACAGCGTCCCTCTTGGCTATGGAAATGTGAGGTGTGAGAGATAGATAAACAGGCATGGTGCCAGAGAACTTTAAGCGCTGGATATATACTGTATCAATACCAGGGGTCGGAAAATCTATATCGTCGCTATCCGATGGAAGTCTTACTGTATATGCTCAGAACCGTAACTTTTTAGGAAATGGAAAATAATAACCTGTGTTCCAGTGAATCCAATGTAGCTATTATTTAGTCGCAAGCTCTTGTTTACTTTTCATAGGTTATATCATTTATTTAAAAAACTGTGGAAAAAGAACACAAGAGGTTGAGGTTTGTGCTGACAGGTTTGTGTGTATGATATTATGTGAATAATGGAGATAATAATTCCATCAAGGCTAAGGCCTCAGTTTGGCCTGTTTTGTGCAACAAACTTTTAATCAATTCAATTAATTAATTCCCTGGACTTATAATACTTTTTTATTTGATGGCCTTGCTACCCTGGCATTTGGCCTATGCGCCCTCAAAAGGCCAAGTGGCCTTGCACCTGAAAGTATTACATTCGAGGCCTGGTGGTGACAGTCTGTCTCCTTTCACCGAATGATAATAGAGATTTAAAAAAATGCTTCATCAGCAAAGTACAAAAGTTCATCACCAAAACTATTTGCTCAAGATATGCTGAAAAATGTGCATATTATCAACAACAATCCAATTTTCAACTGGTGTTTCAGACTTTCACTTCACCAGGTATGGTTGTATGACTACAGAGATTTCTATTTTGTGATGGCATGCATGTAGTGGTGTGACTCGCGAGCTGTGATTGGTCTACTTCTGTGGGTACAGACATACAGTACTTACATATCGTTGCCGTCGGGTGTAAACCTTGTATGTCAAAAACTGTTTGATGAATGATGAAGTACGGCATTAATTTATGGCAAAACATAAACATTTTAAACATGATGATACAAGGTTTCTGCCCGACAACAACGATATCAGACAAGTTCTGGGCAGCTTGGCCTGCGGGATGTGCTGTAGAAAGATGCTCATTATAAATACAACAACCTAGGAGACACTGAAGAAAACTGCACCGTTAATACAACCACAAATACATGGTAATTCATTAACATTCATTCTTCTCCATGCCTTCACCCTGAAGCAGCATAAACGTGCACAGACATCTACATCCCGTCTCGCTCCATCAAATACTGTAATAACTGCCATTGAGCAAGGCATTTAAAGGAGCAATAGCTCAGCCACTAGATGTCACACTTTTACAAGTGTGAAGTAGGGCGTGGCTGTAGTGGCATCCATGGTCAATCAACTCTCCCAGGACGCAAAGAAAATGTAACATTGAAAGAATGTTGATCAACTCTATCAAAGCAAACGGCAAGGTCAGTCATTGTGCAGAGAGATTACATCCAGCTGAGTTATAATTACATTCGGAGCCATGAGGGCACTTGTTTTCTACCAACTCTGGTCTTTTTTTCGTACCCTGACTGATTGAGAGGGCCGAGGTCCTTGTAATCAGAGCTGTTTGTGACATGAAATAAAGACACCCGCACTAAGCTATGCACAGGGGAAATACTCCTTCATGTGCATGTGTGTGGCCCTGTGTGTGTGTGTGTGTGTGTGTGTGTGTGTGTGTGTGTGTGTGTGTGTGTGTGTGTGTGTGTGTGTGTGTGTGTGTGTGTGTGTGTGTGTGTGTGTGTGTACGGGCGCGCGTTGGGGGGTTCCATGCAAGCTGCTGGTCGATAAATAATTGAAAAGCTGCCCTTGTTGCAGACTATTCCACCCTCCTGCCCCCGTCTTTAATTAACAGCCTATAGACCTGCTAATCCTTGCCGATGTCACCCACCCACACGCGCACACACGCGCGCACACACACACACAGACACACACACACACACACACACACACACACACACACACACACACACACACACCAAAGTCACAGACAGCAAGGGAGAGAAGAGTCGCTCAAGATCCAATCAAACTTTTATCAGTAATCGAGGGGATACTGGGAAGAGCACAGCAGAGTAAACAGCACTAGATGAGGAGATATCTAAAGGGACTGAGAATCTGAATCAGAATGTCAGTCACCAAGAGAAATACAGGGGTTTGTCCATTCCAATGGCGCGGGAACAATACAGGTCGTCTACGTCATGATTATTTCAAACTTTTACCTCAATTAATAAATTAATAAACAACCATTTTAAAAAGAATGTAAATAGCAGATCTGCAAACTCAGAACATGTCGGTTATTTTCACTATTGTGTACGCCACCATTGTACAACAACATATAATACTGGGTTAAGTGGTTAATCAAACTCATCGATTTAATTGATTATAAAAAATCTATTTGAAAGGTTCTTGTCAATTTGCAATATATTTGACTATTTCCCATGGGGTTCGCCACAGCGGATCATCCGTTTCTATCTGCTTCTGTTCTCTGCGTCTTCCTCTGTCACTCCAGCCACCTGCATGTCCTCTCTCACTGAATCCATAAACCTCCTCTTTGGCCTTCCTCTTCTCCTCTTGCCTGGCAGCTCCATCTTCAGCATCCTTTTCCCAACTTACCCCTCATCTCTCCTCTGCACATGCCCAAACCATCTCAACCTCGCCTCTCTTGTTTCGTCCCCAAATCTTCTAACCTGGGCTGATCCTCTAATCAGGGTTCTCAAACATTTGTGGCCCCAACATTTGTGGCCCCAATATTTCCCCCTCCCAATGGGGGAAATATTTTCAGGTACCCCCTCATCCTCTCAACACCGATAAGCATATGCTTACAACCACATGTGTACATTTAGATGCCATTGGAACTATTTGTATTAAAAACGTTTAAATCAAAATCATTCAGACCCATTTCATAGTCATAAACAGAAACCACTACTATTATATGAATCATGTGCCACTGCCAATAGTCTTTTTATTCAAATTGCTTTTGTGCAAAACCTGACAGGACACTTTTCAAGTAACTGATCTTAATAGTTTTCATAAAATGATCGGCAGCAAGACTTCAGAACACTTCTAGAGTCCTTATAAAAACAGACATGTTAATAATTAATAATAATAATAATAATCTGTGAATTATTTCGCGGACCCACTAGCTATGCGACCCCCAGGGGTCCGTGGACCCCAATTTGAGAACTGTGTAATGTAGTCATGTCTGATTCTGTCAATCCTTGTCACTCCTAAGGAGAATCGTAGCATCCTCAATTCTGCCACCTCCAACTCTGCCTCCTGTACCATTTCCAAGCAATACAGCAGTGGTTTTCAACCCTTTTCATGTCAAGGTCCATTATTTATTCAGCATTTGAGCCACGGACTACCATTTCATGAGATTTAGACCCAAGACTGGGAATATTTTGTCATCGTTGGATACAATTTTGTCCACAATTCCATGCTGTATTGATGTGGTACCATAGGAGAGACAACAGGCAAACATTTATCAAAATACCAATTACTTAATTAAGTAATGCAGATGTTTAAACATATTTTAACTCTTCTAATTGAGAGCGTAAAATGAGAACCAAATTTGAGAGCATAAAATGTTTGAGAGCGTGAAATTAAATGCTTTCAAACTCTCCATCATTCAGCTGGGGACCGTCTGGAACGCCCTCAAGGACCACTGGTGGTCCCGGACCACTGGTTGAGAACCACTGCCATACACCATGGCTGGTCTCACTACTGACTTATACAACTTCCCTTTCACTCTTGCTGGTACCCATCTGTCACAAATCACTCCTGACACTTTCCTCCATCCATTCCACCCATGAGCAAGATTAAGTATTGGTTGTAAATATCTGTTTCAATATGTTTGCAGTTAATTGCCCAGCCCTACAATACAGTATAGTATACTGTACAGGGCAGCAGTTGCACAGGAGCTACAGAGGCCACTTAGGAACCCGAAGGTTGTGGAATTTGTGGATAATTTTCTTGTTACATTTTATTTTTTTCTGGGAAATCTTGGACTGTATTTTGGAAAATATATACATTTCAATACAGCACTACAAATTAGATTGAACAACTTTCACTTGCAGTGGAGTAATATTTGACCAGGAGTATCTATACTTTGACTCAAGTGCTGCGGATGCGTACTTTGTCCACCACTGATCGAGTACAGTACATCCACGGATAACACAAATATTATGCGGAGATAAAGCAACACAATTATTATTTCTGGAACAAGATAAATTGTTCTCCGCAAATAAAGGCATTCACCTGTATGAATGAATCCTCATTCATACAGGTGAATGAGTATGAATGAATCCTCATTCATACAGGTGAATAAATGCGTTTATTCGCAGAGAAACATGGACAATATGAAATTATTTTTGCAACAATTTATTTGTCACACCCCCATTGTGTAAAGACCTTTAGTGTCGATGTGTCCTTAACAAGACACTGAACCCCTTGCATTGTTGGTGTGTCAGTGCGTGTGTGTGTGTGCGTGCGTGCGTGCGTGTGTGCATGCGTGTGTGCGTGAGAAATCTGTGATTGTAATGCACATTGTAAAGTGTTTTTTAAAAAGGCTCTATATCAGTGGTTTTAAACCTTTTTCCTATCAAAGTCCATTATTTATTGGGCATTTGAGCCACAGACCACCATTTGATGAGAATTAGCCTCTCAGACCCAAGACTTAGAATATTTTGTTATCGTTGAATGCAATTTTGTTCAAAATTCCATGCTGTATTGATGTGATACCATAGGAGAGATAATAACAGCCAAACGTTGATCATAATAGCAATTCTTCTATATTCTCTAATTGTGTAGACTTCTTGTAAATTAAGTAATGCAGATGTTTAAAATAAGGGGAGAGCGTAACATGAAACCAAATGAACCTGAAAGGGTCCATTGGGTTTAATTTTACACTCTCAAGCATTAAATATCTAATAAGGGTCCATTTGGTTACCAGCTCTCCATTATTTAGCTGGGGACCACCTGGAACCTCCTCAAGGACCACTGGTGGACCCCGGAACACTGGCTGAGAACCACTGCTCTATATAAAAGCACCATTTACGAGAGTGCAATCCTCAGTGTTCATTTTACTCTCACATGTCCATTTGGTTACATTTGTAAACTGTGTAATGTGCAAGACATATTATGATAGACATGTTTAAGGCCATAAGACTACTGATCTACAAAACAGTCTAAACTTAAACTAGGACTACCATTTATTCACAGACTGTACAGATGCTTAGCTACCACTTTTGGTATTGCCATTGTAATATTTCATTGCTATTTGTTTCATTATTATAATGTACTTCAATTGTGTTCACTTTATTACCACCACTACAACGCGTATGTGACTTTGCTATCTATATACCCTATTTATAAATGTATTATGCATTGTAGACTGTAGAGGATTACAGATATTTGGCAATCGCTATTTGTATTCCTAATTCTATTCTATTATTATTACTGTTAGTAGGTTTTTCATTTCGCCGATTATGAATCGTTAACAGCACTGTTGAGGAAGCTAAGTACAAGAATTCCACTGTCTATCATGTTGTGTATGTGACAACAATAAACACCTGTACACCTTGAACATGTCACTCAACATGGGGTATTTCAGTACAAGAATAAATCTTCACTCCCTGATTAGCAACGCAGGGAATCTCATTTTGACTCCAGTAAATACAGTATGCACAAGTAATTGCATTAATAGCGCTGGTGCCCATACTTGTGTTGCATATTATAGTAATCATACATAACTATAGTAAGTGGATTATGTGCTAATTATCTACACAGTAAAATCATCCCTGTTAATTTAACTCTGGTCCTTTTGGTTACATTTGTACACTCTCAGAGTGACGTGCAGCGGACTTCTGGCATACTTGCAGCACAGTTAAACCTTTCCCCACAGAACAGAAACATATTCAGGATTATTTCAGGATTATTAGTTTAGTAAATTATGGTCCCATTATTTTTTAAATTAATGATAAAGTATGTTTCTAGGGTTTCTACTGGTTCTACTGAGTGAAGACCCGCCCTCGCAGTGGTTGCAGCCAATAGCAGTCGTTTACGGTAGCATTTCGGGACCGGAAGTTCAAAAATGGCGGATTTCAATTCGCCGAAAAAGTGTCTTCAAAACGGTTTGTAGAAACCAATGGGGCTTGCTGTGTCCATATTTGTTTTACAGTCTATGGTTGGAACATGGACTGGAGACATTTTCAACATCATGGTATAGATACTGAAACACATGGGTCAAGGTCTATGTTCTTACACTAAGTGCACATGCACTAGAGACCAATAGAGACCATTTAAAGTACATACATTTTGTTGAGGTACCAGATAAAGACAGGCTCGGGCTTGAAATGAAATGGCACTCTTCCTCTAATGGCAGGGGTACAGTTCTCAGTGTAGCCATGTCTCTCTCCATTATGTGACCCTGGACAAGACCACAACATTTTCCATCTTTGGTGAAATGCTGTAGAAGATGTCAATGTCATGATCTCTCCTGGTAAAGACCACTATGACTCCCATGATGCCATTTCACAAATATTTTTTGTTGTTGTTCTTGCTGTGTTTTTTTTGTTTAATGGAGCATTAGGAACTGGCCTCAAAAAGCCCCGACCTTCACGGCCACTCAGAAAGAGCAGTTTGCTCCAATTAAGTGATTTTCTGAACATTCCATTTCCACTTTTCTTCTCTGTAAAATGTGACTCGCAGCTATGTGTTACTTTGAAAATACCCTCTCTTGGAGAGCTGATTCCAAAGTAGGCTGAGCACAACATGGTTCATATGGATTATGGGTGATACATTTAAAGTGGTCTTCTGTCACCAGAGGAGTACTTTTAGCAGAGCAGGGTTATTTTCTACCATTACGTCATCCAGCTTTCTGAAAAAAGCCAAAGGCAAAGCAATGTTTCCCAAAAAAATAAACTGAATGAGCAGTTTAATGAATGCCACAACCCATCGTGAATCACTGCACCATATGCCAAGCGTGAAATAACAGCTGGAGGAAACATGTTACTCAGTGTAAGGCGACACCTTCCTAAAACTATATACATTAAACATAGTGGCATGTAAATATTTATAGTTCGGTAGGGAAGCTCTTACTTTTTCAGTTATAGTTTTAGACCTTGTCTCATTCTCCAGAAGAACATGACAGATTTTCGTAATTTGTACAGTATAGAGTCTGGTTTGACCAAATGCCTCCACGCAGGACTTAATTATATTGAATCGAACTGAATTTCCTTTAGCAAACATGTAATTCAGCCAGTTAAAATGAATTTTTAGTTATTTTATTTGGAGTACCCAATTATGTTTTTATTTAAAACAATGTAGTTATATCAATGAAATTCCCTCCCCACACATTTCTGTGCTGCTGTTGGCTCACCTGCCAGTGCGGAGCCCCCACCGGGAAGATTTAGCGCTTCCCTTCCTGCTCCTCCCATTCCCTGATGACAGGTGTCATCCCAGCCTGTAGAATTAAGTGACAAAAGGTCCCTCCCCGAATTGTGGTCATATAGACACTTGGCCAAACTGGATGCACCGTGGTGGATTAGAACCCCTAGACTCTGTGGTGGTGAAAAGGTACATTACCCAGTGCCACCTGAGTGACCATTACAAAATTACTGTAGTTACCATGATGCCATCTAACCCAAGGGTATCAAACTCAATTTATGTCATGGGCAGGACTGGGCACTAGGCATGAGAAATAAGGATGGCTGTCGTATTGATACAGAATGAAATGGTCATTATCATCCTTTTTCCAGGCCACCAGTTATGACACCCCTGGTCTAACTCAAGCAAAAGCAGGGAGTTGTGTCACTTAAAAAAAAAAAAAAAAAAAAAAACTCCTCAATTGTTGAGTCACATCAAAGCAGCGAAGAGGGGAAATGACATATGCTGATATGAAAGCAGCTCTCTGAACCACCAGGACACAAGTCTGATGGCGCTTATCATAATTCATCTGACAAAGATATTTTCACTGCTGCGTGGAGGGTGGAAAAGGCCACTGTGTGTGTACTGCATGCAGATTTTGCTCAAAAATACAAATTTCACACTTGAGGTCCACCATAGGGCAAGACAGTTGGCGACAGATCAGCTTTGAATTCTTCTGTGCAATGCCAGTGGTTTTTGGAAAGACAAAACAAAGGGAGTGCATTCATGTGTGTCTTTGGTGCCTTTCCTTTGTGTTTATTACACTAGCATGGACACATTTTAACTGCAATCCCTTATTCTCACCTTTCAAAAGTAGGGTAAGCTATTACAACAGTGAAACAAACTAGAAAAATACAATTGTTTTTACATGAGTTATTTAGTTTTTTTATTCGTTTTTTTATGTTAATGTTGTATTGTTTGAGTGCCAAAAACGTATATATATATACGTTGATTTTTTTTTGCACAGAACCATAGATAACTTGTTCCAAAGATGTACTGCTCCATTCACTTTGGGAAATATTCTGTATCTCGGCTCCTGTGTGTGTATGTATTTTTGGTGATTTTTTCCCCCCCGATTCTACGAGACCCCTGTGTGTGTAATGAGGGGATCACCATGAGGACGGTGATCACGGAAAAAATTCTGTGACTACTTGAAAAGGTAAGAAAAACGTTAAAAACGCTGGCACTGGCTGTACCCGGTTTTAAAAAACCTCTGGCACTCCTAATGTTTTGCCAATTATTTGGCAAAGTGGTGGCCCACTTGCAATATCCTCACAGTCCACCAGTGGGCCACGGCCCAGAGGTTGAGAATCGCTGCATGCATGCTTTGTGTACATTCTTAAAAGCAGCGTCCCAGCATCCCACGATTTTTGTACCCCATTTTTTCACCAAGTGCCAATTGCCTAAGCTGTAATCCTGGGCGCTACTCTCCTTCTTCCAGCCTGGGGAGAGCCCCGAAGTGAGCTCATGCTTCCTTCAATGCCTGAGTGAGCAGGCCGCTTCTTATCACCTGACAGGGAGGAGTTTCCCCGGTAGGATATAGCGCGTGGAAGGAAGGAACACGTTATTCCAACCAGTTCCATTCCCCTCCATCAGGCACCCTGGCTGACCAGGGGGAGGCAGTATAGAGACCAGGATTACTGCATGTTTTTTGTAAGGGTACCTACCCTAGGGGACACGGGGAGAACACGCAAACTCCACACAGAAAGATCCTTTCGCCAACCCCACCTAGGGTATGGGCACTGATGACGCGGCGGAGAGGACACGCCCCTAGCGCCTACAGCGTCCCCGAATCGAACCCAGGACCTTCTAGCTGTGAGGCAACAGCACTACCGACTGCGCCACCGTGCCCCCAGTTGTTCTGATACTGTTTACCATAAGGTAGCAGAGGGAACAGTGGGGTGACTGGCATCCCTGATGATCTTGATGTGCCTCCACCCTACTCCTCCGGGTGTAGAGGTCCTGCAGGGCTGGCAGCTCACTCACTGCCTGCCTGCCTCAGTGCCAGTGTGTAGTGCACCCCCCACACCCGCAACCCCACACACACCTCACCTCCAGTGACAGGGACCGGGGAACAATGACCTCCCATTCACGCTGGCTCATATTTGCATAAATATCCCTACCTGTGAGTAATTAGGCAAATAACCTTGAGTCTGTAACTAATTAGCATTTCAGTGTGGGACTCTCAGACCTTTACACGGATGCCACAAGAAGGCTGGAGGCCAAAGGAATCACAAGACTGAAAATCCAAGAGGTATATTAATTATTGTCTTGAGAACCTGTAATTCTCTGCTACAGTAAAGTGTTGCACATAATAGTAGGCAATGCATTAAACATTTTTATGCAGGCCTATAATATAGGGAAATGTACCATAATATACAGTGTATAGGTTCTTATACAGCCTGTGTGTAACTCTCCGGGTATCTCGAGAATCTTCTGACTGATCGACTTCAAAGTCGGCGTGTATATTGCTGTGAACCCAAGGACGTGTGTTGCTCTGTGTAAAATCAGTCAGATCACCTGTTCTCCAAAAATATCAATAAATCCGCAAATCCCCGTATGGAGATGCATGGTGTCATCGTTATCGATATTATTAATATCCATAATCAATATGTCATAGTACTGATGTCAGACTGGCCCACTATGCTGACATCGGGCACAACGGGTATCACATAACCAAAGGGGCAGAAGTGGTGGAAGTACCCGAAGTGCCCGATGTCAGCATAGTGGGCCAGTCTGACATCAGTACTATGACATATTGATTATGTATATTAATAATATCGATGAGCACCACACTTCCTTGGGTCCTAAGCAATATACAAACATTGTTCAAACATTACCGACTGCAGTTGGCGGGCAGTGCTAAACATGTTGAGGTCCGACTACAACTGAAAATGTGCACACACTTGACAGATGCCCCTCCCCTCCATCTAATGTATGGTATTTGCCACTTAAACCCTATATGTTGACTGGAGTCCCCCAGAGCTTATAGTGAACAATGAATAGTAGATGAAACAAAGCCTAAGCAAACAAAGGACATTGTGGCAAACCTGGTACTGAAATTGTACATGTTCTTGTTGTATAACATAGCAAAACAATGAAAAGGGACACTGATAACAGGACACGAAAGGAAGCGCTGAATTTTGCCGATTGTATATACTACCCGTTGGGGAGATGAGCATTGTTTTCATAGACCTATATACTTATTCCTCTGGCAAAATGTGGCAACACTGATCCCAATCCCATAGCCTGACTGATCCCAATCCCATAGCCTGTGGGACCATGTAGAGTTACACAGTGTTTCCAAAAAAAGGCTAATAAACAGCTTGAATTTGGGTAAAGTGAAAAACAGGCTTCCTCATGGTAGGCATTTGCTAATGATGAATGCCCATGTGAAAGTGCATCAAATACAAAAAATCTAATCAAATCAAAATACATACATACATACAGTACATGCATTCATGCATTCATGCATGCATGCATGGATGCGTGCATACATACATACATACATTTAGTTTAATTTATTTTGTCCAAATATTGCTATTGTTGTTGTTGGTGATGACTTGATACCACAAAATAACTCTAAATATAAGCTTGTGTTATGTCATACCGTAGCTGGGCCCTTTTTTATTAGCCTCAAACACAAATTAGAAAAGTCACTCCCTGTTTCTGTTCAGTTGAGGGTGTGGATCAGAGAGGGGGGCTGATAGCTGTACTGACTCTGTGCAATCTCAGATGCTTTTGCCATCAGCAAAGTAGCTAGTGCCTGAGGGCAGGGCTCCCTTTATAAACAAACCAACAGAAGGACATGAATTCCAATGAGCTGCACCCTGCTTGCTACAGACAGTAACTGGGCCTCCTACACACCTAATGAGGCTCCATGAGCTACAGTAGGAGAGACAAGAACACTGCTGTGTCCACGAGATGTATAGCGGCATATACTCAGTGGTGGAAAGTAACTAAGTATATTTACTTAAGTACTGTACTTAAGTACAATTTTCAGGTATTTGTACTTTACTTGAGTATTTCCAATATCTAATACTTTTACTTCTACTCCACTACATCTCAAAGGCAAATATTGTACTTTTACAATTTGAAAACTTTAGTTCCTAGTTACTTTTCAGATGTACTGTACATTATTACATTATAAAACATACCTTAACCACTTTAGCCCTATCTTATACCTAGGCTATTTGAAAATAGCCGATCTACAAGCTCACAACGTGTCGCGATGCGACACGTTGTGAGCTTGTAGATCTGCTATTTTCAAACATTTTAGTACTTTTACTTTTGGTACTTTAAGTACACTTTGATGCCAATACTTCTGTACTTTTACTCAAGTCATTTTTTTATTCTGGACTTTTACTTGTAACAGAGTATTTTTATATTGCAGTATTGGTACTTTTACTTAAGTAAAGAATTTGAGTACTTTTTCCACCACTGCATACTGTACCTTTACACACATTCAATAAATCTGATACTAAATTATCCTCCCCCATAATTCTGAACATCCCCCATTGCTGCTAAGAGGTTATATTTTGCTGCTTGTACCTGAGTGAGTGACCAAAAAAAAAACTCACAGAAGTGGAGCTAATACAAGTATTGTACGTGTCCAACTTTAGATTGCATGGTTGCTGACTGTGACACCACTGCACTTTTGCTGCCTCCTGGCATGCCTGAGGGTGCAAGTTAAGGGGAGTTGTTGTTGACGTGAAGCCAGGAGTAGATGCATGAAACTAAATAATAACACAATTTATTTTTCTTTTTTTCCCCAGTGAATCGCAAAGCAGAAACCTCATCTCACCTCACCATCTCCAAATATTTAACTTTTAATGTTTTTTTTCATTATAATGCTCTTCGTCATACTACAGTGTCACACAAAAGTAGCAAAAATAGCTGATCTACAAGATCAAATTGTGTCACATCGTGGCGCGTTTTGAGCTTGTAGATCAGCTATTTTAGATATTTTTGAATTTTTATCCTGAAAAGTTACAGTTTTGGACATATGAGGTTTCGGCCCGACAGCAACAAAATACACATTCTGCATTTTACTCGTTGTCTCATTTTAATCAACAAGTAACTTGTTAATTAAAATGAGACAACGAGTTGAACGAGTTGAACTGGTTACATTTACAACTCTGACAAAACTGAACGCTTACTTAAATTGAATTGTTTTTACTAACATATTTTGTACACAGGGGAATTCAGTATGCTTTACAGGAAACACATGTAAAGATACAAAAATTATAGCCTACATATCTATAGTGCAAATAACGGTGCAGATTCAACAACTTGTGCGAGTGAGTGAGTCAGCCAGAGGTCACTGATGTCAAACATTCAACCAATGTCCTGTACACAACGATATAACGCAGTTAGACTTTGCTCTCGTCCTTTAGGGGTGTGACTCATAGGAGAACTGGCATAGTGGTCATGTTTGACCAAATAAGATAGGAGAACTACAGGATCATGCCACTTCCACAGGAGTTGGATTTCTTTCTACTAAACTGGGTGACTGGCTGCTTACTAATTTGATCATCTCCTCCTACTTAACAACATGAACCCCTAGTATCCCGGGGTGAACTTTTGGTTAAAAAAAAACTAACAAAAAAAGCAGATCTACTAGCTCACTAACTAGCGACTAAGAGATTTGGTGTAGAGGGAAAACAAAAGGAGCAGATCAATAGATTCCTGGGGGACACCGGTCAACTAAGTATGGGTTTATGTGGTTAATGCTTATTATGCTTATTATTGCCCCTCCAAATGTCATGGTCAAAATACAATTCAAGTTGTTTATAGGTGAAAAGCTACTTTTAGCTTCAGAATAGATACAGCATCATGGTGATGGATGCGTGTGCAAGGTAAGCTGCTGCCCATCCTATGACCCATGGTGTGACTTTCAATGTCCTTACAGAATTAGCCCCGTTTCGTTTCAGCCAGGAGACTGTTAGCAAATCAACGAGTTAGCAAAAACGTTAGAACAGTCTACAGCTCCAGGCATCCCCTTGGCAAACACAGAAATCAAGTGCTTACTTTTTGCAGATGACCTGCTGCTGCTGTCTCCAACCAAGGAAGGACTACAGCAGCAACTTGATCTCCTACACAAATTCTCGCAGACATGGGCCCTGACAGTGAACGTAACTAAGACTAAAATCATGATATTTCAAAAAAGATCCAGCCGCCAAAACCATCAATTATTCCTAAATACGATCCCACTAGAACAAACAAAAAACTATACCTACCTTGGCCTAAACATCAGCAGCACAGGGAACTACAACCAAGCTGTAAAGGACCTGAGAGACAAGGCAAGAAGGGCATTCTATGCTATCAAAAGAAACATCAAAATAGACATCCCAATTAAAACCTGGCTTAAAATACTGGACTCTGTGATAGAACCAATTTCCCTCTATGGTTGTGAGATCTGGGGACCATGACCTTGAAAAATGGGATAAACACCAAACCGAGAACCTACACACAGAATTCTGCAAATCCATTCTCCGTACCCAGCGAAAAACACCAAATAATGCATGCAGGGCAGAACTAGGACGATACCCACTCATAATCAAAATAAAAAAGAGAGCACTTAAGATCTACAACCACCTAAAAGAAAGCGACCTAAATGCACTCCATAACAAAGCACTCACACACAGCGAAACTCTAGAGAGATGCCCCCTCAGCCAGCTGGCCATGGAACTCCGGGCACAAACACAAACAGAGCCACGAGATAGAAAACCCATCGGACCAAACAAAATTATAAAACAGCAAAAGGAAAACTACCTGACACATTGGAAAGAAGCAACACAAAAGCAGAGTAAACTAGAATGCTATCTGGCCCTAAACAGAGAATACGCAGTGGCAGAATACCTGAGCACCGTGACCCAAAACAAAGAAAAATCTTCACTAGATACAGACTCAGTGAGCACAGTCTTGCGATCGAGAAAGGTCGTCACAGGCAGACCTGTATCCCGAGAGAAGACAGACTATGCACCCACTGCACACAAAAGGAAGTGGAAACCGAGCTACACTACCTAACCGTCTGTCCATTGTACCAAGACATCAGAGACACATACTGTACTTCCCACAGATTACAACCACACACAGAGATTTTGAAAACATGACCAATGACAAAAAACTCCCATATCTGCTGGGCGAAGTACAACAATGTGCAAACACAGCAGCAAGATTCGTGAGTTGTTGTGATAGGAGAAGGATATCGAACAGAACACAACCACCCTAAAGACTAATCATTGTGTATATTCCTGCACTATACCTGCACCCAGTGATCTTGGTACATAGAAATTGATCTATTGAAGATTCTGACTTTCAAATGTACATTTTTTGTTTTGATTGTATTGCTGTATTGTTGTATTGTGCTTTTTGCTTTGGCAATGTAAACGTATGTTTTCTCATGCCAATAAAGCCCTTTGAATTGAATTGAATTGAATTGACTGTGGATTTAAACATGAACTGCTGCAGGTTAATTCACACATTTTAATTGAGTTGTTTTCTTGCTGCAAAGCATTAACACCTGAGCATGATGACATGCATAGTGTACATGTAAACAAACTTGTCGACATGCAGTACACACACGCAACACACATGAAGCCCATGTTTTTATTGGATTATAAACATCTATCTATAAATGCACAGCCCCAATGAACCCCTATATTGACTTACAATCACACTTTATACCAGTGATTTTAATACATTATGAAATAATTGTAACGTATTACAACTATGACAATTATAATTAATTCACTATGAACCTTGCAAAAAAAAGTCTGCGAGGTCTTAATTTTTCCTCTCATTTTCTGTTTCTCTATTTCATTCCTCCTATTGTGCGTTTAAATGCCTTTTGTGTCTTTTAATGCCTTTTTATGCCTGATAGAAAGCACGTTGGGTTGCCTTTGTGAAATGTGCTACAAATAAAGTGCCTTGCAGCCACAGCCACTGCAGCCAGCTCTATCTCCACTGTTGTAGATACACTGAACTCAACAGAGATAACGGTATCACACGACTCTCGTCTTTCAAAAACTGCCATTTGCCAGAGCTTTCCTTCTTCCCCCTTTTGACAGGCTGGAAATGGAGCAAAATTTGCACTTTGTCAACAGTTCCTGACAGAGTTATAGCAACAGTGCAGCAGCGATGCAGCGAGCATGCATGATAATGTGGGACACCAACGTGTACAGCGTCTACAGTACGTCTGTGGGGAGTTCAGGGCAGGGATTTCAATCCCTGGAGAGAAGCGGTACAGTACGGCACAGTTCGACCACTTTCATCCTGCGCCTCATCGCCACCCCCTTACCCCCACTGCAAACGTATGCAAAAAGCACGTTACCTGGGGCGAGATGTTTGATCCTTGGCCCAGATTCACAACCTAAAGCTATGAATCCACTAACCGTTTTAACACCAGGGAGCAGACGGCTTCATCATAAAGTCAGCTCTATGACTCCTGTCCCCTAACGAGCTGGCGTGGCTTCCTGACGCGTGTCTCGCCTACGGCCATTTTGCATTGATGGCGGTTGAAATTCTGTGTAGGTGAGACAACTGGGAGTGAACACCCCAACAGTTGTAACAGATACTTACAAATGTCTGTTCAAAAAACGATATTGAATTGAGATCAGTGTTCTGTTTCGTAGAAATGTTTTTATTTTATTTCAATTTTATTGTATTTAAAACTGTTTGTGTTTTATTTAAATAGGAGAGATTAGAGGGTTACATGGCGGCTTTCCGACATGTCGCCTTTCCGACGTTAACGAACCCTATACCTAACCCTCACCCTAACCCTAACCGCACGCGGAAGCCACTAGTCGGAGTGGCGAGATGTCGGCGTGGAAGACTGTTACCAGATTAGAGACAGGAAGCTATGGGTAGAGAGACACACAACACAGAATCAAACCGGGAACATTGCAATTATGTTGTTTAGGTGCCATCAGATGAAGGACTGTACCAGCACACGTAACCTTTAATTGACTAGTAAACATACATTAAGTCTCTTTTACAAGTATGCAATGGCCAAGACACACACACAACTGGTGATGTGTAGGCATGAGGTTGGTGAGGTCAGGGTAAGAATGAGGGACGGTGTTTACTTTGTGAGTGTGGTGAAAAAGTTAACAACAAAATAGCTACCCTCTGGATATTGTTCAGCAATTTGGCAGTCTCATCATGTCTGTGGATAGCATACGGTTCAAATAACCTTTAGAAATGAGAGCATTCAGCTTCAAGTAAACACTGACTGATCTCAGACCGTGTGAGGCAACCAATCACCATGTGTGCTGCTGCCACAGTGTCCTTGAGCAAGAAAGGGAGCTCTGGCCATGTGGATCTGGAGAGGAGCGTCAGCATCAATATACATGTAGTGATTACTGCTGTTAAATCCGGAGCCAAAGCTTTCTACAGACCCAACACCGACACAGAAGCTGACTCTGACTCTGTGAATGCGCGTGCACAAACACATGCGCACATACGCGCACACACACACACACACACACACACACACACACACACACACACACACACACACACACACACACACACACACACACACACACACACACACACACACACACACACACACAGGACAGGCAGCCAACTACTAGGAGTGGCTGGATCGTAGCTTAAACCTGGTAGCCAAAGGAACACATTGGCATTGTATGTTGCTGCAAACCACAGTTAAGTTCAACGTTGATGTTTCTGAACCCAGAATACATTGCATATCAACGTTTCAAGATACAGACCATGTTGACTCAATAGATTTCTACATGAAATACCATAGAGTATGCAATATGGGAACCCATCGTCAAATAAAAAGGATTAACTGGACCTATGCGGCTGGAAACCGGGGTTTGGACATGCCCTCAGCCCTCCACTTCCGATGGTGCGCCTATGTTTTCAATATTTCCCCACGGAACACTAACACCATTTCTCCCAAAGAACATGGATTGTTTTGGTTATAAGCCCACTTGTTTATATGATGAAAGAACAAGTTAAAATGTTACTTTCCGTGGTTTTGTTGGCTCCGAGGACGCTATTGTTAAATGAGTTTCGGTTTGTTTTCAGTGGGAAGCGAGCGCACAGATGTAAATCCCGCCCACTACATTTGATTGGGTAAAGTGCGGCCTGCTTCCTGATCTGAAGGCACGCCCACTTGTAAGCTAACGCGCACACGTTCTGAACGGGGCTACCGACAGATTCAGTAGCGCAGCTCTGAATTGGTTCTTGTGAGATTATACAGTAAGTAGACATCCCACCTCTCCCGAAAATCTGTGTCAGCTCCCGGACATCCATGGGCGGTAATAAAACTGCCACAAATATCTACCGTATGGAGATTTGCGGGAGAATGTTTTCGATGTACTGCTCAGATCCCATCTAGAGCCCGCCTACTGGCTCAAATCCGTTGCTGATGGCACACCTGCCTTAAAAGGTTGAGGTTTTACAGGTTGGTAGCGTATGGTGGTGGAAAGTAACTACAGTAAGTAGATGTACACAAGTACTGTCCAATGTACAATTTTGAGGCATTTTTACTTTACTGGAGTAATTCCAATTTTCAATACTTTTACTCCACTACATCTCAGAGGAAAATATTGTACTTTTTACTCCACAACAACTATTTGAAAACTATACTAGTTACAGTATTTTGTAGATTTTCATTATTATTACAAAACATTCATTAACCACTTCAGCCCTATACATTTCGGCCATTTAAAAATAGGCGATCTACAACCTCACAATGCGTCGCCATTCGACACATTGTGAGCTTGTAGATCGGCTCTTTTCAAAAGATCTTTATACATTTATACACAACTTGTGAAACGGGACATTCTGCATAATGAGTAGGCTACTTTCTATTTTTGGTACTTTAGTACATTTTGATACCAATACTTTTGTACTTTTACTCAAGTAAATTTTGAATTCCAGACTTTTACTTGTACTTGTAATTGCAGTATTGATACTTTTACTAGTAAAAAAAATGTAATACTTTTGGCACCACTGGTAGCCTAAGCTCTAACACCACAGGGTGGGTTTCTTAATGGAGGAACAAACGTCTGTTTCTACTGCCAGTGTGGTTTTCACTTCTGTTAACATTTGAACATGCCCTGTAGAAGCCAAATTAGTAACAGTATTTAATTCACATGTTTGTACTGCAATAATAGTGTGTTTGGGTTTAATGCATGTAAATAGCTTACCCATGATTTAGGTAGTAATGTCTACAGTAATTTGGTAAAGTGCGCCCCCTAAAGTTAATGCAGATATATGCTGGGCAGCTGTCACGGGTGAAATTAATCAGTGATTTAACAAGAGAGAAAGTGAAAAGACTGTTAGTTTTTCAAATAACCTGTTATTGGAACAGATGACAAACTGTACTTGTACAATGACTTTATATCATTGTTTCATTTTTGTGCCAGCTTTTGTACTGAGTACTGTGGTCCAGTTTCTATCAAATGGAAGTGCAAATGCAGTTAACCCCACCTGTGTCATAGAAGCCTACACCAAGCTAGTGAAAGTGGCAAACAGATTTGGGACTTTTGGAACATTATGCCACTATGACCGATTAATATTATATTTACTCATTTTGCTTTCTCCAAGCTCCCCCTCAAAATTGTGTTCTTCTTTATTTGTGTGTGGGACAATAGCAACTGACGGAAATTTGACATTAGACTCAAGACTAAAGGTCTACACAGTGTGAATGCACTTGATCATGTTGACACTTGATCGACAAATCGATCACCTTGATACATGCTTCTCACCGCATACAGGCAGAGATTCAAACAGCAAAGACAAAATATCAGTGACATTTCACAGAGGATGCATCTGCATCATCATTTGCTGATCAGAAGTCGTGGTTAAATGGGAAAGTGCCTGCTGTGCCAAAAACAGGGCTGCAACTTGCAACGTGGAAGGTTGAGATTCAGATGAGTACACGAATTTCAATTATGAGCTCTGGAGAGCATACTAGAAATCACAACAAACGTTGAGTTACAATACCGTGGCTTCAATACCGTGGCTTCAATACCAGGAACATGAGGAAAGGATTCATGGACTACACAAGTGCAATACAGCTATGTAATTAAATTGTCTGCATCTCTTAGCACCTTCTACGCATGTTTTGAGAACAAATAGTCTGTCAGCTGGGCTGGCCGATATCTTCACTTTCCCTGTTCCACTCTGTAATGTTACAAATAGACCACCACTGTCTCCCTTCTAAAGAAAACTAAAGCACTCTGTCTAAATGACCACCTCCCTCATGCACACACCTGTCATCATGACGTGCTTTGAGTGGCTAGTTGAATGTCAAGCACACTACCCTGTACATTTTGCCTCCAGATAAAAACAGGTCAACAGAGGACGCCCCCAGTGTAGCAAATGAAAGATGATCATTCAGTGGTCATGTCAAGTCCAAATAAAAATAAATTAACCACCAAATCGAGGTAAAACTATCCTAGATTTAACCAATTAAACACAATATACTGTGTTGACTGGGTCCCCCAGGCGTTTATACCTGGTCCCCTCCTTTTCCCCCCTACACCAAATCTCTTCCCCGAAAATAGCAAATCTACAAGTTCACAATGCTACTAGATAATAGTTGTTACACATTATGATATCGTAGATCCACTATTTACTGTGAATGTTCCACCCAGAATAGGGATGCTAAGATTCAAGTGAAAAACTGTATTACTTATTACTGAAAGCAAAACAAACACTCAAACAGACAGACAGACACCTTTCCACCTCTGTAGTGTTGCGATGGTTTCATCGAGTCTCTCAGATTACAGTTGCTGTTGTTCTGCTGGAGTTATGCAACTCCATTACATTCTGCCGTGCCTCTCCCACTTGCCTGATTACTCTGTATTTCCTGCACAACACCCTGGCCTGTGAGAGAGAAAGCTTCAGGCTTTGCACTCCAAACTCCACCCAGAATATTAATGGCAGCCAACCCAAAAGGAAATCAATAAATTGAAGGGGGGAAAAAGTTGCTGACAGAACAGCACCTGTAGAAGCAAAATGTTGTACCGTGTGTATGCAAATCCCTCCTCTGAGTTCCACACTATTCAACACCTGCATGCTCACTAAACTCTCATAATGGAAGCTGCTTAATTAAACACTGTAAATTGTAGGCATTGAGCCGATGCTCTTATCCAGAGAAACCTGCAGTGTTGGAGCAGGTAAAGGCTGCTGGTACACACCAAGGCAAAGTCAGTCGTCGATAAGCGCCTGTGACTGAAATTCAGTTCTAGAATGTCCTGTGTGTACAGGGCCGTCGGTAGGTGTCTCCATATACCTTTAAGTAAAGACAGTGGGTTTTTTTATGCATTGTTTACAAATCATATCCAAATTAGGTCACTAGCATAATCATTCAAGTTTTGTTTGAGCTACAAGTTGTGTTGTTTTGATCGCAGCGGGTTCTGGGGCTGTTGATTGCATAAAGCACACGCTGCTAATCATTTCCAATGGGTTCTATATTTTTTTGCCATCTCAAATCTATTCATAGAAAGGGTTTAATGTGTTGATACATTTTTCTGCATATTGCTTGCAGTCAGTAATCATGAAGGGCGTGATTATGTAACTCTTGGCTTTGTGACAGTTCTGGTTGCTTCCACTAAATTTGCATAATTAATTATGCTATGTTCTCAAATGACTTATATTCTTATATAATACACTAGCAATATCCACTGTTTCTTTGCTCTTCTATCCCTCTACCATTTTGGTGGCAGGCCACAGTTCAATCCCTGCGACAGCCAGTTGCAGGGGTGGCTTTAACACTCAGTAAATCCTGAGTGTTAATTTAAGTCTGAAGGTGTACAAATGGAACCAAAGCTGCAGTCCATAACTTTCCTTTCCTACTTGGGAGGGAGGGAGGGAAGAGAAAGATGGACGGACGGACGGACTGCCACGCATGAACACACAACTTTAAGGCGCATTATGTGCTGGTTTCACTGGTATGAATCCCTGGGCAAGTTACTCATGCAACTCAACTTTGTTGTCACATCACAGGTCTACTGGTGACACACACACACACACACACACACACACACACACACACACACACACACACACACACACACACACACACACACACACACACACACACACACACACACACACACACACACACACACACACACACACACACACACACACACACACATCAAGAAAGGAGGAGAGGTCAGATATGAATATGAACAGTGTACATTTTACACTGTTCATATTCATATCTGACCTCTCCTGTAAAATATAGGCTATACATAAAGCGCCATGAGGCAGTTAAAAGTAGCAGCAGATATAATAACAGATATTATGTGAATGTAGAGTTCTCTCTCCAGAACAGCACTTGTCCACTTGATCCCCAGTTGCTCCAGTGGCCAGCAATAGACTGTGGTTGTACTCGGCAGCTCCCACGTGTGAATCTGAATGTATGAAAGTAAGAACTGCATGCCCGCTCAGCAAACCTTCCCTAGATAAAACATAAGGTCCTTTTTTTTTAACTTATGGAAGTGGAACTCTAACTGGAGGCCTTTTAGGCCATCAGAGCACAAAAATAACTTAACCGACACACACCAGCAGCAGTGGGGTACATCTGTAGACGTTGTGTGTCCGTGTACTACAAAACATCACTAAATACCCACACAATCACTGCTACGGAGAAAGGGAAATACCGCATCCTGTGCTACAGACAATTCCCACTTGAAAGAAGAACCACTTTAGCATTCTGCAAAAGGAAACTTGAATATTTCTCAGGGAACTAATTAACAGACCATTCTTTGTGACTTGTGATGGTGAAAGAGAGCAAAATGTGATATTTCCAAACAGTGACTCTTGGGGTTACAGCAAAAGAGCAAAAGTAGATCAGTAAGTGCACAGCAAAAAGTAGGACTTCTACAATGGCTCCAGAGCGAGAGGGGGGGGAGGATAAAAGAGGAAAGACAGACACAGAGATAGCAGTAGAGCCAGAATCACTGCCATAAAATACCAGATTGAAAGCATGTGCTTCCAGCAACTCCTGGAAAAGCTGTTATCATGTAGAATAGTATATATATTATATTAAAATGAAAGATTAATGAATATCAATGAATTGCTAATAATAACTGAATACATAAGATTCAGAATCAAACAGCTGACTGCAAAATCTTTGGTCTTTGTTGATGGCGTCAGCCATTTAGAATTCTCTTACAGAAGTCAGAGAGAGAGAGAGTCTAAGTCGTGCCAAGAATAATTCAAAGTCCGATTCATGATTAAGTGTGCAAGCACGGCAAAAATGATGTTTCATTTCGAGGTAAACGTCATTGCGCCCTCAGTAGATCAGTAACGGGACTTTGAATATTCATGAGGAGGAGACACTAAATTTCATATGGCAACAGCACACTACATGTCACAATTCAATGGATAATAATTTCTGTATTTCTGTATGAGACCATCACTTCAATTAGATCTTAAACTGTGGAGTACAGCAGAACCACGCTTCCTGGTAAATGATATACTCTTACTCAAGAACCCAAATTATTAAGTGTGAAATCGTTTCAAACACCATTTGGGTCTCAGGGCGAACTTTAACCGTGCTGTAACACGATAGGCTGCATCTCATGTACAGCTTATCTTTTAGACTTATTAAAACAATGTCTCCATAGAAACATCTTGTTTTAACAGACCAGAAGAAGAGGGGAGGTTCTCGTTTTAACTTGATTTTACATGACAGAAGCAGCAAGGGATTAATTATATGTATTATGTATCTATGTATAAAATGTATTATTTAATGTTCATAAGAAAGAAAGACTACATCATCAGCTCATGTGATCTAAGAACAGCATTGAGTAATCCCTGTCAAATAATAAGCTGACAAGATGGAGTGCAAGTTTTTCCTGTTAAAAAAACCCTGCTTGTATTAAGTGTATTTCTTCATTAAGTGTGTTGCTTTTTTTTATATTTAAAAGATGACTCGTTTTGCCAACTTCTTTCCGTGAGTAAACCATTTGAGAGTCTGTCTAAAAAACGGTCTTGGTCACATTTTGGTCACATTTTCCGACTGTAGACTTCCTTATAGCCATGAGGGCCCTGCTAAGGAACAATTACTGCACAGTTCAGAAGGTTGCACAGAAACTGAGTGACCTTATTCATTCAACAAGCTGTCATGTATGTGTTAAATGAACTTGTTCCAGAAGTATAAACAATGGGTATTATTCAATGTCAAGGTTGTGTTTTATTGTAACATCTTGTGTACAGGTACATAAGAGTAAAAGTTATTCTTGTTCGGCTTCCTTCAGACAATGCAGCAGCATAGGTAATAATAATAATGAATAATAATAACAGTAAAATAAGAAAAAAAGAAAGAAAGAGAGTGAAGATAGAGCAAAATAAAAGAGCTAGGTATATACACCAACAGCATTTTAGTGCCATCAAGCTCAACAATCTGTGGCAACTCAACACGAATGTGAGCTTTCCAAAATGTGGAAATTCAGTTTGTAGTAAGTCATAAACTAATATTACAACTAGTACTACTACAACAGTATGTCTACCACAAACAAACAAACTACCAAACAAACTACCACGGACAAGCACGCACGCACACGCACACACACACACACACACACACACACACACACACACACACACACACACACACACACACACACACACACACACACACACACACACACACACACACACACACACACTCTTTTAGGGTGGTACAGAAGAGAAACTTTGAAGTCATTCCATCTCGGTTTCAACACTTTGTTTTTTTAGGCCAGAGCACCCAGGAGGAAGAAAGGAGGTACAGCGCCTCACTTTGGAATTGAACGCATCGCTACAACACAAAGCTGCTTTTAATTCATTCTTAATGGAGCAGCTCCAGGCAATACATCATTATGACATCACACATTAGGATCAATGTTACTTTCTAACTTTGGGAGAGAACTTACACTCACACAGATGGAGCTATTGCGCGACAAGTCCTGTTTTTTAAACTTGTTTTGGTTACTGAATTGTCACTACAGCACTTTTTTGTGCTGTAGTTTAGTTATTTAAGCATGTAGGGTTACAAGTAATGGTCTGGTAGCTGGATGGATACATTGGCTACTTCTGTGGTTGTACGGTTAAATCTTCAAGAAACATTTGTCAGTTGTAACGAGGAAGCATCCGTAATAGATGCCTGAACCACCTTAACTGGCTCCTGTCCATGTGAAGGAGCAGCGGCTGACTCTTGGGTGACTGAATTTCTCACCCTATCCCTATAGGGAGACGCCAGCCAGCCATCTGAATAAACTCATTTCGGCCGATTGTATCCGCGATCTTATTCTTTCGGCCATGACCCCACACTTAATGACCATAGGTTAGAGCAGCGGTTCTCGAACTATGTGTGGTTGCGGGAAGGTGCCATTGGGGTCGTGCATTGGCAATCAAAAAAATATGTTATTTTTTATCAAGTAACGGTTAAAAAAAGAAGAAAAAAGTAAGGTCGTCGTGACCAACGTGAAGAGGATGGCCACTACACCCATATACACACACACACACACACACACACACACACACACACACACACACACACACACACACACACACACACACACACACACACACACACACACACACACACACACAATATGAGTGGGTGGTACAAATACATGGACTACGGGTTCATTTGGTTCCATCTGTACCCTCGCGGATTTAAATTTCAATCGCGATGTAACATTACTGAGCGGCTTGCTCGGAAGCGGGGTGATGGGGGTCGCCAAAACAAATCCCTCATAAATATGGGGTCGTGGTATAAAAACGTTTGTATAGGAATGAAGATTGGCAGGTATATCGAGTCACTTTTCTGGCTCAGCTCATTCCCTACCTGGAGTGGCATCTACGTAGTAAGGTTGCCTCCTGGGCATCTCCCCAGGAAGGTTTTCCATGTGTTCTGTGTCATTTTTTGAGTCAAATCAAGTGCCGTGCTGCGAGCTTGTAGATCTGCTATTTTTGAAAAATAGTGAAAACTTGTGCAAACCTTTGAATATATATTTTTTAAAGCGAACATTTGTAACTCAAATCTTTGCTTCTGGGGGGTCCCTGGAACAACATATTTTGAGATGGGGGTCCGCGGCCAAATACAAATCATGTTGGGGGTCCTTGACATGAAAAAGTTTGAGAACCACTGATGTAGATAGTGTTTCCTAGCTGTAAACACAACGTACTATTCACAGTAAAAGCTACAGTAAAAGACACACAGTGTAAATGTTTTACATTTAGAGGGAAATATTTCCCCTCTGAGCACAGCAAAATAGTGATCCACTGAAGTAAAAGCCTTTGACATGATACTGAATATGGTTACCGCCATGAATTATACAACACCAAAGAAAATGCAGAGAACAATAGAACATTTATGCCTCAATAAGACAGCAACCGGAACAATTTCGCATTCAAGAGTAGACTTCTTTCTTTCTTCCTTCCTTTTTTTCCTCTTTTGGTGTTGATTCAAGCAATTGATTTGTGTTAGTCAAGCGTATCACTGAAAGGTCTGAGCCCCAGTGTGACGGTTTGATCTCAGCTTGAATTTTACGTCCACAAGTACAGAATGTGGCTAAAAGTGACAGTCTCCATGTTTTTTTTTTCCTTCCCAATGCCCTGCCACACAATAACAACAGCTAGGGCACTGCCCAGTTCTTTGTTCATTCTGCGCAGTACAGCTGTTCTCGTCATCAGCCACTACAGAAGTCAGGGGTTAAGTGATTTGCTAAAGGCAACTGCAGTTTTAATTGTTCTGTATGGAGTGAAGGGTCAGAGCTTGTATACACAGTTTTCTTTTTTTTCCTTTCCTCCCCAAGCCCTTTGATCAGGAAGCAGCTAGACAGAAGTCAAGGCTCTATTGTCTCTCTTTTGGAGCTCCATTATTCACATGATCTATTCCTGTGGTAGACGGACTGCTTATAGCACGTCAACCTTTTTAATTTCAAGGAGCGCTTTTATATCTTGGACCCCAATGCATACAACGCGGCCCTCACACCACATTGCACTGCCAATCCAACCAATACTGTATGTCTGGGTCATAGTGTTGGGGGCTTTGTCAGAGTACCCGTTGTACCCCGTCTGTCTGTGTCCGTTTTGTACCCATACAGTATATGGAGATGTCGGTTTCTGTCTGTCTACCATGTCCCTTTTATGCCAATGGAGATATCGGTCAGCCCATATATGGAGATACCTGATGTCATCAGTATATGCCCATATATTGGAATGCCCATATATGGGCATATTGGTTGACTCGGCGGTTCTGGACAACTGGATATCCGAATTACTTGACGGCGGGCACTGCACTCCCTCGAGTCCTTGCCACACAGAGTTTGAAGTTGGTCGGACCCATATATGCACATGACCATATATGAGGATAGCGGTCGGCTCTGTGGCTCTGGACAACCGGATCTCTGTATCTGTCAGTCCTTTGTCCCTTTTATGACCATATATGGAGATCGCTGATGTCATCAGTATATACCCATATATGGGCATGCCCCTTTTTGTGCCCATATATGATTTGTTTGCGGTTGATGCTATGACGACAAATTGAGGTTAGACAACACACTTCTATATTTGGGGGTAGCTGCATTGGGAACTCCTTATATGGTTATGGCTATTTGAGAGGGACGTCAGACGTCTGCCTACCCTCCCATTAGACAATTTTAATATAGGATACATATGTGTGTGACTATGCAATGCACTTGGAAAGCAATTTAGATGAAAGCACATTTGCTAAATCACTGTGGCTATTATAATTATATGTGTGGTTATGTGCGCGCGCACACACACACACACACACACACACACACACACACACACACACACACACACACACACACACACACACACACACACACACACACACACACACACACACACACACACACACACACACACACACACACACACACACACACCTACACACCTGCTTACTCACACCTTGCCAGGTGCACACTTCCCCTGCCCACACCCACATGCACACACACAGCCTCCAAACACACACACACACACACACAAGTAGCCAGCAGTGCATGGCCCTCCACCCACCCTAACAGTGGCAGATTAGGTGCAGAGAGGGGCCACTTCGATTACGGCTGCAGAGTGACCTGCTTCACACAAAGTTCACCTCATTCTGGTTGCAAATTAAATGTCGGCTTTGGTTTGAAGAGCAAAGCATGTGGCCTCAGAATACAAATACCCCACTGCTGCTATAGCGCCCTGCTTTTATTGTGACTTATATACAATAAAATGATAATTTAAATGTGTTTTCTTGTTCTTTTTATTTCATTACAATCCAGTATCAACTTATTATCTTGTGTATATTGGTATTGCACAGTCTTGCAGAACATGCCACTATGAGTGAGTGACAAATGAACACTCTTGACTCTGTTTTGTTTTTCATGTTGTATTCTCTATGACTAGAAAGTGTGCGCCTCTGAGCGCAGATCCCCACCAGGCCGGGTTGCCTACCCAGGGCTGTGTTGTGACCTGTTATAGTGCCACCATGAGGCCGATTTGATACATTTGGGTTGCATATCTTCCTTGGCCTACTGGGAGTATGCATGCATGCACAGTTTCACACCAATTGGACAATGCGTTCATGATTTGTTCCTGCACATTTGAAAGCCAGTTGTAGCCAAAGGGAATAAAAATACTTTTTGATTGTATGACCTATGGTTCAAGAGGCCAAAACGTGAATTGGCCTATTATAGCACCACAATGAAGCCATTTGAAAAAAATGTAGGGTGGTGTAGTTCTTCCTTGGACTGGGAATGTCCATGCAGTTTCAAAACAACAAAGTGTGCGTGCGTGCGTGCGTGTGTATACAAAAAAAGTAGGATGATTTTGCTGTTGAGTTTTCAGACACAATTACTCCACATTACATATTATGTTCCCCTATCTGCAGATATGTACTAGTCACCAAGTCACCAAGCAATGTAGAGATGCACTTCCATAAATATCCCAATATCAAATTGACTCAATGTTTGGATGAACTATGGTTGCCAGGAATCTTTTTTCTATCATGAAATGCTTGAAATCAAAGCACTGATCTTTGTTACACATGTTAAATGTGAAATAATTGCTTTGGGTAAACATAACTCACTACAAATCAGATTTAAAGATAATTGAAGGCAAGGAACTCCAACTGAAGCAGCATGCATTGGCAAGATAAAATATGTTGTCAGTAAACAGGCAGCAAACAAGCAGTGTTTCCACCTGACTACATCAAGCTCTCTCACTGACTCAGTCAACTAGACGTATTGGACACCCTTTCAGTCCAGCACATATCCGGCACCCAAGCATGCCTGGGGGAGTGCCATATACATCTTTTAATGATAGACTTGTTTACAATGATGTTGTATTGACATTGTATTGCAGTTACCAGTTATGAAGATTTTCATAAAAATATAAAACGTTAGTAAAATTAAATAAAATCTTGAGTAAAATAAATATTTTCCACCGCAGTGCATGGGCAATACTACACAAAAAGAATGTTTACTGGCAAGATAAAGTTAAAATTACAGCATTTCCAATTTTCATAATTTCATTATGCCAATTGATTCCTCCCCACACAAATGTTCTGTGTTGTCACTGCTGTGTCCTACTGACTCACCTATCAGTGAGGAGCCTCCACCGGGAGAACGTAGAGCCATCGTCATACTTATGTTGCCACCATGTTGGATTCGAACCCACAACCTCCGCGGTGGTGGCTGCAGGAACTTTATCACTGTGCCACTCGAGCGAAAAATTACACAGTGTTTTAACACATGGGGTGAGTACATTGAGTGCCAGGATTTTTAACCATTTTTAAGGACCCGAGATACAGGCTTTTGAAGTCATAAGTTAACCAGGAAGTGGATTGGAGTCTAAATCTTCGGAAAATGATATCTCCTGGTGCTGTTTTTTTTTCAATTTTTTTTTTCTTTTCAAAAACCGTATATATACGGTTTTGGCACTCCATGGTTGTATTCCCAAAACCGTATATATACGGTTTTGGCACCCAATGTGTTAACACATTGGGTGCCAAACTACTATGCTGCCACCAAAATTTGGAATTACCACATTTTTTCAGAAAATAGGTTATTGACTCCCTACCCAAACTCAAAAGTATTCCTGTCCTCAAAATTCCCTATTTGGTGACCCCCAGGGCTCGATTCTTGGTCCATTGTTGTTCTCCCTTTACATGCTCCCACTTGGAGAAATCATCCGTAACCATGGGATCCATTTCTATAGCTACCTACTGTATGCTGATGATACCCAGCTGTATCTATCTGTAGACCCAGACAGCAGTGACTCACTTCATCCTCTGTTAAACTGCCTTTACAGCATTGTGCAGTGGATGAACAGCAATTTTCTCAAATTAAATCAAGATAAAACTGAAATTGAGCCTTGAACCTTCCTATTTATAAGATTGCCTGTTGAAATAATATGTCCCAGGCCGCCCCCTCAGGTCACTCGGTGCTGGACTGCTGTCAGTGCCACCGACAAATGGCAGGAGACGTGGTGATGCTGCCTTTGGTAGCTATGCGCCGTGGATGCCAGGTTCTATGGAAGAAACAAGCAACCTGCGTCATCTCGTTCTGAGCGTACGGTGGCTCGTTCGCGACATTCAGTGATTGTTTGAGTATCTTGACACTCAACAATGAGCAGGAGTAGAGAAAAAACTGTTATATTCTGTTATATTATCTATATCCTGTGTTATATTAGGCGAATTTCAGCCTTCCACGGGATCCCATTATGCCAACGGAGGGGGTCGTTAGACTGGACGAAGGGGAATCTCTGAAATAACTCGACGTCCCTTTCAATGTTGGTGAGTGATTAGCGACACATCAAAGATAACACTTAAAATGTCCGGATGTCTCCTTTAAACATATTCTTCTTTTTCTAGCTCTCATGTAAAGTCTGCAGCTGTTGGATGACCACCTATTACAGTGCCATGCTATACCCATAGGACTTCACACGTAATAGAACGATGAACCCCATGGCAAATGTAGTGCCACCATGCACTCATTGAGTTATCCAAGAAATAGAACCCCCAACCCCGGGGGTTCCATTTCCTACATGCAGGACATATAATCCCCCAACCCCTGGCTCTCAATGCTCTATAGCCATCATTAAATAATCTCAGTGGATAATATCTCATTCCTCTTAAATCCCTGTTAAAATCGGTCATTTTCCCTCAACCAGGACAAGCCATGTCCACTTTAGTCTCTAATACTCGTTTGCTTAACAGTCGGCTCACAGCTGTGTTTCAGCGGCCTTGCGGTGGCCTGTGGGCTCAGAGGATCTCTTTCCAATTTAGCTTAAGAGTGGCACGCTCACCTAGCCTAGCTAACTTCAGCATCTTTGTATCCAGAGACACGCCCCACCCACACACACTTCTCCTCTCTCTCTCTCGTACTCTCCCTCCATCACAATCTTCTGTCTTTCCTCATCTCCACACAGGTTTTTTCAACCTGGAGCTATCAACGCTCAGGAATCGCCGGTCATTTGCACCAGGTGTGTGTGTGTGTGCGTATTTCTTTGGAGTGAATATGTGATGTGCAATTATGCATGTTGATGAGCGTAACCACTCAGACACACACACACACACACACACACACACACACACACACACACACACACACACACACACACACACACACACACACACACACACACACACACACACACACACACACACACACACACACACACACACACACACTTCTAGAAGAATGTGTATATGCATATTCATACATATGTGAACACATACAATCAAACTGAGATTTGAGATCCTGGAACAAAGTAAAAATGATGACATCATTTTGTATAAAATAACAATAACACTGCATGTACAGACAGACACGCACACGCACACACACACACAAGTACGCCCTTGTAGTTCTGCACGTGTGATTCTAACCCTAATCCACCTGTAATTACTAACCCTAAAACAACCTCTTGAAATGTGAGGATCTCACTTCCCTTAAGTTTTCTCATTACTTGTGAGTGCACACACGCGCACACACACACACACACACACACACACACACACACACACACAACAGTACATGAATACACATGATCTAGGTGGGATTTGCTGAATCTTAATTAAATTCCAATTGGTTTGAGAGGAGAGAGGTTCATGAAAAAGACTCCTTTCGGCTGCCGAGCGCAAAACCTCAAACTGCATACATATTGCCTAATTTTAGGATTTTGAGCAAAGACACTACAAACTGCATAGACTATCAGGCAAATCCTCTCTCTAGAGCCTACTTCCAAAAGAAAAAAGAATTCAGCAGTGTTGGCAGCAGTCAGAGTAAGATTGGGAGATTTGAGAGACTGTCTAGACGCCACGCTATATTTTATTTTAAAATCAATCCTGCTGATCCCGTGAGATTTCTGCTGTGATTTTTTTCTTATTTTTTATCAAATAAAGTGAAGCATGGTGAAGTGAAGGAATAGGAATAGCAATAAGAATGGAATCACCGAATTGTTGTGTGCTCTGAATCAAACTCTCACACCTGTGATATCCCGAAAACAAAGGCCACTGGTTGTACATTTTGTGTATTTTTTTTTTGTGTATTTTCAAAGTATGGGGCTTTGATTTCATACTGACCAAAAGGGGATACGCCATAAAATGGTTTTGTTTTAACATTTTTCATCTAACCTAGTGTTTCTCAACGGGGGCGGTGCAGTCCCCCAGGGGACGTACAGAGAAGTTTGTGGGAAATATTTTTTTAAGGAGCTGAGGTGCTCTTGGGGGGCGGGGGGGGGTCATGTAATATTAGTGCACATTTTTTTCCCATTAACTCTACAGTCGAATGAGGCGTTGTTTCTGAATTGTTTCCATGATACTGACATGACACTGACCATGATACTGACATGATACTGACCATGATACTGACCATGATACTGACATGATACTGACATGATACTGACCATGATACTGACCATGATACTGACATGATACTGACCATGATACTGACCATGATACTGACATGATAGCGACATGATAGCGACATGATACTGACATGATACTGACATGATACTGACCATGATACTGACCATGATACTGACATGATAGCGACATGATACTGACATGATTCTGACCATGATAGCGACATGATACTGACCATGATAGTGACATGATACTGACCATGATACTGACCATGATACTGACCATGATACTGACCATGATACTGACCATGATACTGGCATGATACTGACCATGTCACTGACATGATACTGACATGATACTGACATGACTAAATGGTAAACATAAATGTAATTATTATTCAGATGTTGTTCAATACCATAAACACAATTAAATCAATTACATTAAATAAACAATTAAAAGTATTTGTATGGCAATTAATCGTCAAGCTACATGTTATGATCGTGACGGCCCTACTCTAAGTTATACTATTATAGCAGTAGTATTCACAGACATTTCATTTTCCTAAGTCCCTATTGAGGTGAATAGTGTTCCCCAAATAACAGATGTCATATTGGAAAATAAAGTGTGCTCACAAACACACAAATGTGTTTCCATATCACACATCAATACTCCTCCCATGCAGTTCCCAGGCTAATATCCACACATCAAGATACGCTTCATCTCACGCTGCTCCAGAAATAGAACTCCATATGCACCATCCATGACAATTACAAAATATTGGCAGCCTGCCACCTGCAATATTACTGTGTTTTCAATCTCTGCACAGACACTGATTACAGTACTGACTTCAATACCATCGGGATTGGGCCACTATCCAGGGAGGGACACTGATGAAAGAGACACCCGTCTCCTCACATAGCTCTTCTTAAGCCTGGGTTATACCTAGTGGAGTGTGTGAAAATCAAATGGCCGATCTACAAGCACACAATGAAATGCAGCATGATGCTTTGTGAGCTTGTAGATCGGTTGTTTTCAGTGTGTGACACCAGCGTGCAACTATGTATAAATAAGGCTTTATACAACAGGGGTGTCTCTTAGTGGAGACTTAAACTAGTCTGGGACTAAATAAATGCAATTCCTTTTGTTTGTTTTTTATTCCACATACCACTACCAGAGAGAGCTCCATAGGCATTGCACCATGCAGATTCAAAAGCTGTATAGGAATGGACGTGTTTATATACTCTTGAGCAGTTATGTGGAAGGGGTTACCTGCAAACCTTATGTCGATTAGCTCTATCTACAGTAACTTCAGGTTCTCCATAAAGAGATGGCTGTATAGCAGCTGGACCTTATTATAACCATCAATTATATACAGTAACCATGTTGTTGATTGCTATTTAACACATTGCCTGCCAAGGACGTATGTATACGTCCTTTCAAATCCAACACTTGCCTGCCAAGGACGTATATATACGTCCTTTAAAAAACATATATTTTTTAGAAATTACTCTAGAGGGCGCTCTTCCCTAAGCTATGGATGATCCCTTGACTCTGAGAGAATCATAGAAGCAGAGATGACTTCATTGCAAAAACATTCAGTCCATCGCCTCCCATGTTATGAAATGTGGAAAAACACATCTAGCTCGGATTTCTTCTTTTTTTGGTGAAAACAAGCCATATTCAACTGCCGATTACAACGGTAAAAATATTTTTGTTCCGGTGGATAGACGAGACCATCCCCCAGACAGCCTTTGTTTACATCCGCGTCCACAACGTGGCTTCCATGGCTCTCAGTGGATCGTCAAAATAAGGTAGAACCGCTGGCAGAGGTGGATTAATGAATTAATTAATACCTGGCAAAGAATGTGTTGAGTACTCTTGCACATTGGAAATTGTATGAATGTATTTATTACTCAACTTGGCACTCAGGTTACACGCGCATTTACACTCAAAGGACCACAATCACAAGCTTTTTCTTTTATCCTTTTGATGTACAAATTATGTTCATATGCAATAACATCAATCAGTCAATTAGTCCACAATCACAACACCAGAGGGAGCTCTACAAATCACGTTCAACCCAGATTTGTCTCTAACAAGGGATTCAATTTGTTCTACTGCTATGCCACAAAATGTGAAATGCCCTACCAACAGTCATACAAAAATGTGAATCCTTACTCTCCACTTACTCGCCACTCGGAACTGGCCCCCTCAATCAATCAATCAATAGTTCTAGCTTTGATTTCAGTGAGCGTGGGGTGAATGTAATGGCTTTTGAAAAGGAAAGTGATACTGGGTAGGTGGCATATGCTCAAGGGCAAGCGGGACACAAACATCACTGTATGTGATTATGTGCGTGGGTGTGCATGTGCACATGTGCGTGGCGTGCAGCGTGACTCTGTGTATACTTGTCTATGGAATCTTAAGTAGTTGATCTTTGCGACCCTTGTGGCGACGAGGGCCATACAAGATTGCAAAACCGCGAGATGGAGTCAACCCAACAAGAATCCATCATTTGATCAATTCCTTAATTGATCAACTTAACGACTTAATGAGCCTCCTACTTTTCTGCTTGTCATGGTTTCCACTTGCATACAGTTCCACCCAATCCAGTTATAGTACACTTAACACACTCAATTGAAGTTCATGTAGGTGTACTGTAGCTATATATATATATACATACAGTACACACACACACACACACACACACACGTGCGCACACGCACACGCACACGCACACACACACACACACACACACACACACACAAAATGCTGAATCGCTAGCTCTACATTTTAGTCATGTTCTCACCCACAGTGACTTGACAAGGACACTTTGACAGCACATTACAGTGCGGAGGCCACTCAACCTATGACCTTCCAGGAGAGCCTCTGTAACCATTAGCCAGTGAAATCCTCAGTGTCAGTTTAGCTGAGAGTGTAAAAATGGATCCATGCTGAGCAGGAGATCCTGCTGCCCTGTTAGCTTAATTCCCACTCATCTATGACTTCTCTTTCTATAAGACATTCCCACATATCTGTACCTCCTGGCTCAGTGCCAGCAGCAGTAGTAGTTCAGTAAGCATGCAGTAAAAAGTTGAACTCTTACATAGCTGTTAAGTCTAGCAGCTGAATAACTCCACACTCCAGTCCAACTTTGTAAGCACCTCCTTTGCGAACTCCTTCAGGCGTCTGCAGAACCATCTGGGGTCTCCTCCAAAAAGGCCTCCGCCTTGTCCTCCTCAGTATTAGGAAAGAGGCGAGGCTGGCATCAACAATCCAAGGGGGAATCTATTACTAGTCCGACCCAGAAGTGTGGTTTGTCCTTGCAATCAGCTAGCAGTAAAACAGCCCTATGAAACCAAGAGGTTTAACAGCAATGAGCTAAGACCTCGACAAATGGAGATGGAGAGCGATTTAACTTTACAAGGCCACAGCTTAGAGGCCACGCACATGAAAAAGAACGTTTAGATATTCTATCCACAGCTGCAGTAGGGTGGGTTTGGTTAAAGGGACAGTTCTATGACAACAATGTCCCATTCAGTGATAGTGCGCTTCTTTATTAGATTATTAGACCATAATAATCTAATATTATGGTCTAATATTTGTGCCACCAAAAATCTAATATTTGGCACAAAATCTAATATGTGTGCCACCAAACGTGGCACAAACACTGATTAGGGGTCTGCCATCAGAATAGCCACATCAGGGGCCACGTGTGGCCCCCAGGGGCCCCTGGGTGCCACAGGCGCACTGTTGCTCCAATCCTCACCAAACTTGGCACAAACACTGTTCAGGGGTCGCCGTTGCTCCAATCCTCACCAAATATGGCACAGATGCTGTTCAGGGATCTGCCATGACAATAGTCACACCAAAAAAAAAAAAACGAAATTGCACACATATGGGGCACTACAGCAGTGTTACAGCAGTGTATAACATTTCAAATGGCCATAACTTGGTGACCATGTTCTCATCAGCGCTATATAGGACTGGATTTGAAGGCCAGAACATCTAGTATTTCAAAAATAATGAATGTCCTACTTCATCATGCAAGAGTATCGCACTACAGTAGTGAAAATAGCAGACCTACAAGCTCGTGGGGAACAAACTTGTAGATTGGCTATATTCACTGCTTTTTAAATGTTTGCACTCGGTGCCGCGCTATGAGCTTGCCTTGTATGTCTGCTATTTTTGAATAGCCAAAAAAATCTAAAAATGACACAGATACTTTCCCGGTCTTAATGGGTTACCCACCCTGATAAAATACTTTTTTCCAAGTCCAAAAGGGTAAAGGGATACAAGATCCTCTCAGCGCGCACTAGCAGGCTGAGGAACCGTTTTTTCCAACAGGCTATCAGACTGTTAAATGACAGTGAAAAGTGAATGTGCAATAACTCTTGGTACTCTGCACTATGCACTTTCTTTGACTGATATTCTTGCCCTGTGTTTATTGTTTATTGAGTGTTTTTAGGTTGTTTTATTACGTTTTTCACATGTATGTACCTAAACAGTGCATCAAGTGACAATAACGTGAATCTGAATCTGAATAGTGCAGCTTGGCTCACAAACTGCACACATAGTAACTTAAATATTGATTGTCCAAGATTAGACCGGGAGGCCACAGCGTTATTACAATGTCTTGTTTTCAGTATGTGGGCAATCTTTTCTGTTGCAGATCCCTATTGAAAAGCCCCATGAACTACAAACTGAAGCCTCCATTCTACCTACCCACTCATGTCAGTCTCTCTGCAAGACCACAGGTTTGCTCCCCGCAGCAGTCACAGTGTCTGCATCAGCAGCCATGTCTCTTTGTCCAAGTCTATCGTAAGATTCACTCTGGATCAGATGAGCAGTTTAAATCCCTGACATATGACCAATGCTGTGGTGAATTAGATGGAGCATTTATTGTGTCAGCATTCCCTCTTTGACTTGCTCACTGTCAGAACTCATTTCACACGGCTGTGGTCGGATGTTGCTGACTGGTTGATCACCGTGTAACTGTGAACGGAAGAGTTGATTATTCTCTTACGTAGCAGTGTGTCTATTAAGCACCACAACACCACAGCACCTGGCTCATTGGCTTCCAATAGTCTACGTTTGTGCGTGTGTTAAAACAGTAACAGAGGCTTCTGGATTTAGTTTATTCATGGTAGAGTTGGCCAGAAAAGCTGTTATATCATTCTCAGGAATAGCACTGTTGTGCTGGTTCTTTTAAAGACAAGAACAAGGAGAAAAGGTCAAGAATCATGAATCTCAAACAGCTCAGCAAACTATTTCTCTTCTAATTAGTCATTGTTAGACGGTTAGATGGTGAGTGTGCAGGGCTGGAGGTGTGAAGACAATAGTCTCCAGAACGTCTGGTTAATTATCACTTGTCCAAAAATAAATATTACAGACTGCCAAATAACTAGACGCATTGTTTCCTGAATTTGGAAGGCGATGTATGTTTAGTATTGTTCATATTTACATGTATTGTATGTAAGAATATTGTATGTAAGTGAAAGGAATTTACAGTACACTTTCTTATGCAAAACAGGTTGCACTAAAGCCGGATTCAGCTACGGATATACAGTAACCGACAACTTTGGCGAGGCTACAGCAGTCGTCTATATGTATCGACTGTCTTCAACGCACTGGTTCAAGTTCATATGGGCGGAATGGTTGAAATAGTAAAAGTTAAAGTGGAAATTAACTTTTTTTTTTTAATAAAATGTACTGTTGTACGTAGAGTATGTCAATACAAAATAACTTATACAATTAGGGTAGTTGTATTTTGTCTCCCTGCTCTTCTATTGCGACATTTAGATCGTGTCAAAGGTCATGCCTCACCTAGACACAGGATCTGACAAAATATTTGAGATTAAATTAGTTAAAGATTCAATTTGAGCAAGCAACCAGGCTCTATTAGCTCAATGGTAAAAAAAATGTCAGCACTTGCACAGGAAACCAGGTTAAAATCCAGGGTAGAAGAGGAAAGTTACAAAGTGCAGCTTTAAGCTGGTTGAAACCTTGGTAAAGGTTGATGACACTAGTCCACTCATACCACTGTTTGTCTAGCAATGAATCCTAAGACAATGGCCCCGATTCATAAAGGGATTTACGACCATATTTTGTACGTACCGGCATTTAGGACAAGTCGTACATATCCACCTGATGCATAAAGATTTTTTGGTCTGTGTTTTGTGCGTCAGGTGCGCACGTTCTCAGGTCAGCCCCGAGGCTGGCGTACCAGGGCTGAAATGTGCGTATGTCTTTAGAATGCTTTATTCTTCATGTCAAAATCAATTGCAACAGTGGAAAACCTCAAATAAAATATATATGTTCCCAACATTTGTCAAAACATATATAAAAAAAATAAAAAATAAATGTCAAACGATGTATTGCTTGTAGCCATATGCATAATATAGACATGATGTAGATTCCACCGCTTTTTATTTATTTTCTAGGCTATCAGTTGCATTTAGAGCTGAATTATTAGGTCCCCGTGTGTTTGCCAGCCGTCCATCTCAGCTAAAATGTCATGTAGTAATGAAAATAGGCTATCATGCCTTAATTAATGAAACTGCAGAGGGACTGACGCACCAGTGTCCGTACCGCGGTATTAATTTGTAGGCTAATAGCCTACCGTGTAGGCTACTCTACTGTATTGATCACATGAACGCCACACACAACAGCCTAATAAATGTTACCATCTGATGAGGAAACTATAGTGATGAAAGCTGTGTCCAGAAGATCCATTCCCCATTCAGACGTACGTAGGACAGTGATATATTAATCAAAAATTAACTAATTTAATCAATAAGTAATCAATAAGCTCTGGTCCATAATCGTTTCACTTGTATGCCCTGGATTTATTCTCAACATCATCTTTTTACCTGGTAAACGTGAGCATATATCCTTTCCAGGTTATTAGTCTATTATTTGCTGGCGGGGTTAAACCTTGTAAACATTACACATTACGTTCAACTGATCCATCGTGCAATAGTGGGACTCGCTTCCAGACAGATCAGAATGATGTTCAAGTTCTCTGTCAGTGTCAAGGCATTGCGGCCGACAGCTGTAAGTTTGGACGAGAATTTAAACTCCGGTGTTGCCAGATTTTGAGAGAGAAATAAGCAACCAGGTCTATGAAAATAAGCCCAAAAGAAGCAACTGGCACTTAGGCCATTATAAGCACTTTAATTAAACCGTTGTGAGCTTGTAGATCTGCTATATTTAAAAATAAAACTTGTAATAAAATGTGGAATATTTGGAAGATTTTTTAAACATTCTAACACAAATCTGCCTCCAGCTGGCACAAAACATTTTCAGATGGGGCTTATAGGGATAAATTAGCCTACATATTAACTTGGGGGTCCATGACATAAAATATTTGAGAACCACCGGTTAAAACAATTGAACAATTGTGAAGCAAGCCCAAATAACAAACTATACTTTAGAAACAAGCCCAAAAAACCGCACCCCACTTCTACCAATATTTACAAGCAACTTTACAGAAAAATAAGCGCAAATTCGCTTATAATAAGCGGACATGGCAACGCTGTTCAGTAAAGTGACAGATTTGATCAGAGAGAAACTGCTGAGTCACGGTTCACGCCTTTTATGGTGCAAAATGGGGCGTGGAGCAATGTAAATGAACCTCTCGGGATCATCACGCCCAGCTGGCTGTCATTATAATATAGAACTGGTCATACGCACGTCTCTGTCATATACGACCCCCTTTTTGAATTGCACGTCCGTTAGTGAGTACCAAAAATACGACCTCCTTTACGAACTTCATTTACACCATATTTAAGACCCTCGTTATGAATCGGGGCCATTCTTCTTTCCCTGTGTCTCATCTACACTGTCACTCTCTCTTTCCTGCTGTCTGTCTCAAAGAGTTAAAAGAAACGATCAAAAAATTGCATGGGAGGGTTTTTTGCCTGCCTTAAAAATACAAATAAAAATTATAAAATAGAACTTTCAAATAATCCACTGCTCTTGAAATGTGAATGAGTTGTCTTTACTCTTAATGAACATGTTTCAACTCTCCGGTGATTAACGCGGTGTATAATAGACACCTGTCTATTAAAGAAACTCTCAACACTACCGTCTACTCATAAAATGTTTTACCAGTTTCTCTTATATTGGTACTGGTCTAGGTCTTTTTGTTTGCAGGTGACTGTCTGACTTCTTTTTGACTTAAGCTCTTTCAAACTCCATTTCTGTCAACGTTTCGTCATATAGACCTTCCTCAGGCCTGAGGAAGGTCTACACGACCGAAACGTTACTCATTAAATACCTTCTCTTGAACGTGCAAGTGGCAGTGTGCGGGTATATATTGTTGATTTTGTCTACTGTTTGTTGCCTACACACCTGCGTTGAAACCTCATCTAGGTGTGCGGAAGTTCTTCTTCACATTATACAAGGACTAATCAAAATGTTACACCACTGGTGTCCATACATCATCATTATCAACTAGTCCCTTCTAATTCCAGTTGTTCTCAATATGTGTTTTTTAAAAGAATGGAATCAAATGGGGGTCCGTGGCTTAAACCTTAATGCATATCAAACTGGGGGGAAATGAAAAAGGCTGAGAATCACTGTTCTAAGTAATGCTCCCCAGTCCCCAGAGTGTTAGGATTATGGGTCCAAAGACATTCGAACGCAATGTTGGAAAAAACAATTGTGAGGTGAATGAGTTCCCTGTGTTTACATTCCAACCATCTGTCATCAAATCTCTTTCCTTATCACGTGTCGCAACAACACACTAGGACTTACAGCTGTTTGCCTTTGGGAGGCACATTATTCTGAGAAAGCCTCAAGCTTTGTCTTTTGAGTGGGCGATGTACCAAAACATTTCTATGTGGAAGACAAAAAGCATCATAGCTCACTGTATACAGTAGGCTATGGCCTGTGAAAGGCTTCTATATGAATTATTTCATACAGTTCTATAGAACCTACACAAGAACCAAATGGTTCCATATGGAACCTTTACAGGAGTGAAGTATGAAATCTATAGTACCTTTTTCAGTTGCAGAGTTCCACGGCCGCTTATCTTGAGTGTGTGGGAACATATAGAAGACAAACACCTCTAGGCCATACATGCACTCATTGAGAAGGTACACAGGATGACAGCAATAATAACACACTTAATTTATGTAGCATTATTCCAGAACAATGTTGCCAATTGCTTTACAGTAAAGCAATAATGGATTAACACCAATACAAATGCCAGCCATTATGTTACGGTACAGAGTTGCGCAAACGATAAAACAGCAATTGTTGAAAGCAAGGAAAGGCCACGCAATTTAAATCATGCAGGGTGCATCGATAACATCAATAATTCAGACAGAAATGAGTGTGATTTTATCAGTAAAGTGTTACCTATAAATACCTTGAGAAAGCTATTGACAGTGGTGTTTATAGACTTTGTATTGATTTATGGTGTTACCATAAACCTATACACTATAACTATTTCCTTCATTTCAACGGCTATGTTCACCAAAAGGTCAGAGAGGGGTGACGAGACCATTACTGACGTGTTGGCCCAGTAACGCTCCCAAATGCTACAGATGAAAGCCGTTTCGGATTCACACAATATCCAATTCATTACATTACAATGTTGATGCTGATGAAAAACCCAGACAGCGACTCCTCTTTCAACAAGTCCAGTAGGGTAGTTGAAGACTGTGGCGGTACTGGGCAGCTCCCAGTGACCAACAGTAGAATACTGAGGTTGTACTGGACAGCCCTAGTGACCAACAGTAGAAGACTGTGGTTGTACTTGTTATATCTCTGTGGCCAACAGTAGAAGACTGTTTGTCAGGATAATTTGTCATATATAATTTGACAAATAACCAGCATGTGACACTTAATCTTAATTTATACTTCACTGCACGGTGGTACTGTGTACCAAAAATAGCAGATCTGCTAGCAGCTCCACAAAACTCCCTGAAGTTAAAAGTTACAGCACCTATTGTGTAGTAGTCGAGTCTGTAGTTAGGTCTGTCTGCGGGTTGTATACATATTTAACCAAGGAAAAGTATTAACAAGATTGTTATTTTTTATTTTTATTTTTTATTCCTGAAAAGTAACGATTTTGGACATACAAGGTTTCGACTTGAAAGCGACGATACATTGACTGTGAGATTGACTTGTGGTGTGTTTACACAAGGTCTACCTTTCAGGCTCTGAAGGACAGCACTTTTTCAAGGACAACACTAAGATGTGATGTGATGTTTCAGGACACTCAGTAATGGGCATGATAGATTCGAGGCTAAGTTCTACTGCTGTTTCTTCATGATTTGGCTTTAGAATGATGCTCAGTAACAGACCGGTACCATTTGAACCTCAGCATGCCTATTCTGAGGGGAACATTGGCCAAAAAAAGATGGAAAAAAGCAGTCCGACAACAGTTGTAACTCAAGTCCGTTTCAGTAAGACTAGAGGGTTTAAGTCGTTAATGCCCACAACACCTAAAAAAGGTTTCTTTGAATGAAGGGACTCATTTTTTTTCTTCCTTTTTTTCATGAACGCCTTGATCTCATAATAATGTATATCACATGACGCAAGGCAGTCAGTAATGAGGCATATGTCTGAGATGATGTCCACCAGCAAGATAATGAAGGCAAGAATGCCAGTTCAACTGGATTTTAATGGAGAATATATACAGTATATTCTTATTAGGTCCTGGCAGCTGCACTGGCCTAGGATTGCCCCCGCTGTTTCTGAATACATTATAGCTATCATTAGACATTGTTAGACACAGTTTGTCATAACAGAGGAGATGAAACGCGTTATGAGGGATATGGGTCTGTTATACAATTATAATTCAGCTCTGAAAGACAATTAGGTTTTAGGTAAAACAATTTTCTTTAAGCTTTACTGAAAAATAAGCATGTGTGTAGCAACTGCGTGTGAGATCTGAGGATTTGTCATGTTTGAAGTTCTGTAGTTCTAAATGGTGGGTGTTAGGTGAGGCAAGTGTTGTGATAGTTAGCAAGTAGGAATTCCCAATTTCGGCTCTCAACTCTATTCCCAAGGACAAAGACAACTGCTTGTTTTCTGTTCAATATTCACTCTTGTCTTGATGTGAGAGTTTAAAGGAATTTTGTCAAAACAGAAAAAAGGAAGAAGAAAAAAAGACAGGGAAGAGACATGCATTGTCTTTCTCAAGGGCTGGATCCAAGGTCTCTTGCCCAATATTTCCTCGCTCCTCTATCCTCACATGAACCAGAAGTTCAAGTCGATGTGACATTTTGAAGGTCATGCCATGTCTCCTATTGTTGCTCCAAGGAGCAAGGATTTGATTTGAGAAGATTATATGTATGTATTGTATTGTACGACTTGTATGGCCTGATTATGAATTGGATAGGACCACAATGGAAACAAACCCTCAGGGTTTGTTGTGTTATCCTTTTAGCATTGCTTGCACAATACTTGCTGTACTGTTTGCAATTTGTTAATAAAGTAATCAATCAATCAAAGGATTAGGAGGCCTCACTGATGAGCTATAAGCAAACAAACATGAGTGCATCCTTCCAGGGAGACTTTCCAGGCTGTGTGCGCAAACTCGAGTTAGTGTCGCAGGTGGATGCCAAAATTAAACTGTGGCAGGGCTAATTAAATTGTGGCATAACTTAAGACTGATCTTTGCCATCAAGCAGGAGGTTTGAGCAGGTTTTTATTTTTTTGTGTCTAAACACAGTCATTAAGGTGGGGGTTGGGGCTCGACTGTGTCATTGTAATCACAAAGGGATGTCGCTTAACATGACGGTGGAGAGGAACAGACGTGCCACTTCTCTAACAAAAATGATTTGTTTCATCTCTCCTCGCCCCCCATGGGAGGGACTATGCGAGGAAGAATGCAAGTGAGGGAAATAAGGATTTCATTTCTAGACCTGGGATATAGCCAAGGACACTTGGGACGCTGATGGAGACACACACTTGTGGGGTTTCTACAACTGTACAACCATCGTCTGAGATGCGGTACTCAGGACAATAGAGCATAGAAGGGACATCTGAGAGGTGAGTGTGGCAGTTCTCTCTAATGAGGTGATTACTGTGGGGTTTCCAGGCACAGTTTCAAATGGTAATGAGATGACCATGATGATTCAGCAGAAAAGAGGCAGCAAATATCTATAAGTGTGATATTGAAGAAAGTAGTGAACAACAGACCACCTAACAAGAAAGGGATTACACTGGCATTTAAGAAGAGAAAACTCCTCCACTGTCTTTTGCCGTAAATGCTGAGGGAGTGGGTTTTGTTTTTTGCTGAGTCAAAAATAATTTGGGGAGTTCACAGGGGAGGAAATATAGCAAATAAAATCACATCATGATCTTCAGACTTCTCTTCTTTGCATGAAAGTGAATTTCCCTCTGCGATGCGGGGAGAAATCTTCTTAGGCTTAGACTGTTTGTGTGTGTGTCTAATTCTAAATCTAAGGTATTATAATATACAAACACTCTAAGCCCAAGGTATTATAATATATATAACTCCTAACAAGTCAGGAATTACCTTATGATCCACACTGAGAGAAACACCAGACCTGTCCTCAAAGTGTTTGGGAAATGAAACCAAAAGGAGATGAGAGCGTAATCCTATTCCCGCACCTAATCCTGCAGACACAAAAAGCCATGATGGGGTGCCGTGCTGCATATTGAAAGTGTTGAGAAACAAGGCAACCCAGTGTTAACCTACACATAAAACATATAAATCCTATTTTCAGATTGTCTGTGAAAAATCATCTCACTTTAACTTACTGCTTATATAGCACACATGTGCATTCACGCACGCGTGCATTCACAGATGCGCACACTGTCACACTCACACAATGCCTAAGAGTCAACCTTGTGACATTTGTCATCCTCTGTACATGTCATCACTTACATATAATCACCCTATCATCTATACAGTACAGGCACACATTAATAACACCTCCCATGACTGACATCGAATGAAATAAAATGGAAGAAAGAGGCCAGGATAGAAAGCCTGATAGAAAATAAATGTGATAAGCAGTAGTAATAACAATAATAGAACCCCCTGTACAGTATGTGAGTAGGGTTATTCTATTACCAGGAGCCTGAAAATGGACTCGTTTGGATTCATTTAGCGCTGATTAGCTCATCTTTGGCTAATGCTTGTGCCTCTGCCTCCTTTTCTGGCCTCAGATCGGCATAGCACACCGTTCTGCCTAAAAGCCCATCTTGTTTACTTCCATTCCCCTTTTAACTAGCACACCAACCAGATGGCAGCAGCAGCAGGAGCAGAGTATTGAAGAATAATGGCTTCCATCTATTACAGTGCATCTTGTCATCGGCTATGAGTAAATGAGATGAGATTGTGTGCATCTTTGATCACAAAAGAAGCGGATGAGCTTTTAACATCGTGATGTGTTGATTATGACACCTCAGTGAAAGGGTCCAATGGGAAACCCCACCCTGAGCATGACAGTGTGCATTATGGTCAATGCCAGTGGTGTAAAGTAACCAAGTACTGTACATGTACTCATGTACTGTACTTAAGTACAATTTTGAGGTATTTTTTACTTTACTGGAGTATTTCCAATTTTCCATACTTTTACTTCTACTCCATTACATCTCAGAGACAAATGTTGCACTTTTACTCCACTACAATTATTTGAAAACTTGTGTTAGTAGTTACTTTGTAGATTTTCATTATTATTACAAAACTTGTAAAAACTTCACTTCAGCTCTACTGTATATACATTACATTTCGGCCATTTGAAAATAGCCGATCTACAAGCTCACAAACATTGTGAGCTTGTAGATCTGCTATTTTCAAAAGATGGGTACACATTTTATAGCCTATTACTATTATTAAAAAAATATTGAAATGGGACATTCTGCATAATGAGTACTTTCTACTTTAAGTATATTTTATACCAATACTTTTGTACTTTTACTCAAGTACATTATCAATTTCCTGACTTTTACTTGTAACAGAGTATGCCTATATTGCAGTATTGATACTTTTACTTAAGTAAAACATTTGAGTACTTTTTCCACCACTGGTCAATGCCTCCGCTTCCAGACACACGTATCTACTGATGACGATATCTCTTAAAAGACAGCCCCCCTCTCGGTTTTATATGTCCATCTCAATACATATAAAGCACAAAAGTCAAGTGGACTGTCTTCTGTCCTTACAGGGGGACAAAAAGCACTGATCACCTGTTCAACATGTGCACCCACGCACAATACCGTAGACCACAACACCATAGAACGGCAGAACAGAACTAAATAGAAGAGCCCGACCTATACATTGGTTTGGCTGAAACATCTGCATCAGCAGTTATGCAGCCGATGTATAAACCTGGCATCCATATTTTGGTATTGTCATTGTATAGGCACATTTTTTCTTACGTTTTCAAAGCGTTCAAACATAGCCGATCTACGAGCTATTGTGAGGTTGTAGATCGCTATTTTTTAAATTCTTTGAAAATGACTTTCTTAAATTGTTAAATAAAATAATTTGACGAAATCTCAATTGATCCATCTTGGATCAATGGAACGAACATATACTTTAGTTCCAACATATCAGATTCACAATGAAAACACATTTTTGTAACTTTTAAAGAAACATACCATGTCACTTTTTTACATACATTCTTGTGTATTAATGTTACATTATCATTAACATATTGGTGTTTTGCAAATGATGTGAGGACACACTTGCAATACCCTCGAGGCCCACCAGTGGGCCCCGGACCAGAGATTGAGAACCACTCTCCAAAATGTGGATCAGCATCGGACCCATAACTCTGGCATCGGTCGGGCTCTACTAAATAGACACTTTAGTGGCCAAACACAGGGGGGTTTCGCCGGATATATGGTGATGACAATAGACAAGCAGCATGCATAAGGCTGATAGCCTCCCCATTACAAAACTCCTATTTAACAAGGCATAGGGTCCAACGCTGTGGACAGCCATTAGCTGGGAATGGCCGGAACTAATTCGGCCAACTTCATTTCATGCATCATGGTGGATGAGAAAAGCAAGTCGGTAATGACGGTGATTCGCTGCAACGTTCTTGAGAATAATTACCCTGGAAGTTGGGGAGAGGAAAAAAAACGGAGCGGTTAACTTCCTCATTTGGCCCTCTGGGCACCGTGGGCGACAGAGGAGAGAGTGGAAGAGAACAGGATGGAAAACAAGTTACAACTCCAATGTAACGCAAACACCTGAGTGTGTGTGTGTGTGTGTGTGTGTGTGTGTGTGTGTGTGTGTGTGAGAGTGTGTGTGTGTGTGTGTGTGTGTGTGTGTGTGTGTGTGTGTGTGTGTGTGTGTGTGTGTGTGTGTGTGTGTGTGTGTGTGTGTGTGTGTGTGTGTGTGTGTGTGTGTGTGTGTGTGTGTGTGTGTGTGTGTGTGTGTGTGTGTGTGTGTGTGTGTGTGTGTGTGTGTGTGTGTGTGTGTGTGTGTGTGTGTGTGTGTGTGTGTGTGTGTGCGTGCGTGCCCACTCGCGTGACAACTGTTGATGTAGCCTACATATCAAAAGTTGTTATTTGTTTTCTTTCTACCGTACCATACAGATTGATTAAAATACATTTGTATTCATTAAAATCAAATCGCGGCTTAAATTTAACTCTGAGTGTACAAATGGAACTTTATGGACCATTACGAACATTTATGGTGTACACCGGCGTCTGTCTTAGGGCTCCAGACTAATGTCATCCTGATAAAAATAATGTACCGGATAGATCCTGGCAACGCAGACATAAACTAGAAAAAGTGCTCCTCGGAGCACAAGTCTCCGCCAGGTCAGGTAGGTTATTATGACCTCCTGGTGGCGCTATAATAGGCCAATGTGAAAAGGGTGCCATTTCTTCTTAGGCCTTTCACGGCAATCGGACACTGCACTCATGATTTGAGGCATTTTGTTACAAAAATGTGGTTTGCTAAATTAGACCTGCTGGGGGCGGTATAACAGGCCAATGTGAAAAGGGTGGCATTTCTTCCTCGGCCTAGTGGGTTTCCTCATGATTTGAGGAATTTTGTTCAAAACGGACCTATTCTGCAAACCAATGTTAGCCAATGAAGCCAATGTTAGCCAAGTAGGATGGAATATTAAATATCGGACACATCCATCTTGATCACATGACTATAGAGATGCTATGTACCAATTTGTGTGATTTTTGGACAGAATCTGAAGGAGTAAGAGCAAAAAAACAGCCTCCTGGTGGCGCTCTAAAAGGCATATGGGAAAAATGCAGGGCAAAGGTTTTTCCTTGGCCTCAAAGGAGTGTAAGTGCAAAGTCTCACGCAGATCGGTGCAGTTATAGCTAAAAACGTGAATCGGCCTGTTATAGCGCCACCATGAGGCTGATTTGAAAGTTTCAAGTGGCATTTCTTCCTGAGCCAAGTGGGAATCTACGTGGAAAATTTCACGGAAATTGCATGCTGCGTTCATGATTTGAGGCATTTTGTTCAAAATGAACCAATCCTGCAAACTTTGGAAGCCAATCTTAGCCAATCAGGATGGAATATCAAAAATCGGACAGATCTGTGTTGATCACATGACAATAGAGATACAGTACTGTGTACCGATTTGTGTGTTTTTGGAGAAAATCTGTAGGAATAATATTAAAAAAATTGTTTTGTCGGCCCCATGGTGGCGCTATGACAGGCTGATCTGAAAAATGTGGGGCAGAGGCTCTGCAGTGGCATCCAGGGAGTGTGTGTGCGCAGTTTCACAGCGACCGGGCCAACGGTGGCGGAGATTAGCTGCTCGCAGACAGAAGGACGGACAGACACATGGACGGACGGACAAACGGACGGACGGACAGGGGGCAAAACATACTCTCTCGCCATGCCTTTCGGCCTGGTGGAGACAAAAACAGGCACAGTTTGTGATAAGAATAAGATTTGACCAGTTCTCTGTTTGTGTGGGTGTTGTACAGCAGATGTAGTTGAAATCTCACAAATGTGAGGCAGCGTGACACGTATATCTGTGTATGTAGTTACTAGTTAAATAGTGGTTGCATGCAACACCGGCATACAACCCATAACTCAGGCTTTATACTAGCTCTGTGGTTTTAGCTCAAAGGGCAATTCTTCACTTGCGGACAGCTGACAAGTGTTTCAGGAATGTCCTCAAATAAAAACATTAGTGTAACAAGTTTCAGACCATGCAGGGATCATGTGGACACAGCCTATTCGGCACAGCACATACCAAGTAACTGTGTACAGTCTAATGAGTGAATGTCTTGACACAGCCTTGGTAGGGTGTGTGGGTGTGGAGAGTGTTCTACAGATCCATGGTGACTCATCCTGGGTCACGCATTCTGCTGCTGCTCACCACATTGTACACTGTAAAATCCTGTTAATCTATCTCAAGAGAGTGTGCAAAATGGAAACGAAATGGAACATTCTTGGAGTTAGAATATCACTGAGAATGTTACTGTGTACTGCAGCAAGATGACAGGGTCAGAGTGCGTGTGTGCGTGCGTGCGTGCGTGTATGTGCATTAGTTATTTGTGTGTAGACAGAGAGAGAGACAGGGTTCAGGGTTGGTAATGATCAAGCACTCCAATCAATTAACCAGGAAACACCATTTTCAAAACACTCCTGTGTAGAGCAGCTCTGTAATGAAGAGGCGCACCCTGGGATAAATAGTTCAATAACATCTCTTCTATAAAACAGTAAAATAAATTCCCAGTGTCTCCCCCCACCTACCTCTCCCACACACACACACACACACACACACACACACACACACACACACACACACACACACACACACAATGTGCAGAGTGATACTAACAGGCAGCCACAGTCTGTCTCTGTTCCTCTCCTTAGCTCTTCTTCCTGTCTTGATACAGTCACTTCCTCCTTCCATGATCATTCTAGGATCATGTCTAACACTTCTGATCAGTGTTGCTATGTCTGCTTATTATAAGTGACTTGTTTTTCTGTAAAGTCGCTTCTAAATATTGGTTGTTGCTGGTTTTTGGTTGTTGTAGCTTAATTGGCTTCCTTCCTAATGCTGTTTAAAACAGTGGTTCTCAAACATGTTCATGTCAAGGACCCGTGCCAGGGACTCTCATACACGATGTGTGTAGTAAAACAAATATGTGTGTGTGTATATATATATATATATATATATATATATATATATATATATATATATATATATATATATATATATATATATATATATATATATATATATATATATATATATATATATATTCCAAATATTTACCTTTTCCTTTCAAGGTTTTTTTTAAATAGCCGATGTAGTACAGTATTTGGTAAAGTGGTAAAACTGATTTTGATGCTATATTAACTCATTTAGCTGGGGACCCCCTATGTGTGATCATGTGGCCTAGTCACTTATGGCCAAGCATGCAGTGCGTACGTAGGCACCGGTGTGTATTTGTTAGTTTTATCATTATTATTCTTCCACCGCTACAGCCAGAACCGTGCAGTCTTTTTTTACGAAACTCATAAGTATGGCAGATGGTCATGAAAAACTACAGAGACTCACAACCATTGGCCCAAGGGTTTTGAGCGATCTGCACAAAACAAATATCTAAAATCCCTCTTGGAGGGAGTTTGCACGTGAAAAAATTAAGCCTCCGTGAGTCAATGAATATTGCAGTTTTATGCAAAATTATTCAACTACATAAATGCCATGTCATATGTTTTTGCAGAAACATGCAAACTTTACAGTATGGTAGAGGGTCATGCCAGTCAACACTGAAACATATAGTTAGGGACCAAATTGACCCTTATGGTACTGTACCTCTGAGAGAGTACGAATGGAACCAAATGGACCCTCGAGTCCATTTGGTTCCATTCATACACTCTCACAGTTAAATTGACCTTGAAAAGGTTGTGAATCACTGCGCCTGCGGGTCGGTGTCGCTGACACATTTATTTCAAATCGGAGTCCGCGGGCTAATATGTATCAATTTGGGGGTCTCCACGACATGAACACGTTTGAGAACCACTGCCACAAGAGACAAAACACATATAGAAAGAAGAAAACAAAAGAAAACAAAATATTGCAGAAAACAAAATTAAAAGCAGAGAGAGAAAAAAAAACTACTGCAACACAATAACTACTGAGTCATGTAATTAAAAGGCTTAGCAACTGCATGTGTGAAATACCTTCTCAGTGGTTCAGTAGAGCAACTTGGCATATACCTATATTGAAGCTGCTTCAAAGTCCACTTAAAACCTGGTGTCACATTTCCCAAACCAACAAAAAAGAAAGTAAATTCTAACATTTGATGCACATAACTAACTCCAATTTTGTTAAATCCGGATCCATCGTAGTAGCGAAAGCTAATTTAATTGTATCATTAATTTAACTTAAAATGCATGAATGTGTGTCTTATTTCACGGTTTAAATAAATACATATAATTACAAGATACAGTATAACAGAATGTGGGAGAAGTGCATTGTGGGTAATGGACATTGAACATTTACAGTATTTCTCACCTCATAATACAGAACTTAAAAGTTTTGTACTGTCAAAGTTTGTATCAAAAATATATTTGTGTTATTATAAGTTGTTGCCCATTGTTGCTTTGTTAACTCGAAAGTGTCGGATGATCCTGATTTTAAAAGCCTGTGGTCTTCCCAAAAACTATTTGGCATTTTTCAGGATTGCATAATAGTGTAATATCTGACACTAATTACGGTGCATCTCTGACAACCAACCAACGAGCCAAGCACAGCGTGATGTCCAAATTACCATATTTACATTTTAGTTTTGCATTTTATTCACAGCCAATGTCCAAAATAATAGCATTGAAAAAATTATAATACATACGATGATTGAAGTATTGTTCCCCGTTTGACAGGGGATTCACATCAATGTAACAACAGCAGTTGTTTTCACAACTACAATACATTTGTTCAAACAGATCTTGGTTGATGGCTTCAGTGAAGCTTAAAATACATACTGCAGGGATTTGTAGATGTCGCCTGCAGAAGTACTGTACCACACTGGCACCCGTTCTCAGTACCCATCCCTATGCAACACAAACACAGGCAGGCGACCTTGCCTAAGCACACAGACAGAGAAGAAGAATTATAAATGAAATAGCAGCAGAGATGGAGAGAGCGAGAGAGTGTGCCCAAGGCAAGGTAATCTGATTTATCCTTTATTATTTTTTTTCCATCCTACAGTGTTATCACGCTTGCCTCCCTTTGGAAATAGGAAATGTGATAAATATTGATGTTCCTTACAGGAAATGCGGCTTGGCCAGGGTCCCTGTGTGTGTGTATGAGAGAGATGCAGGGGGCCCCTGCCCTATCAATCACGTATTTTCCTTTGGTTGGGAGAGTGGATTTATGGGTAAGCTGATACACCTCCCCCCCACCCCTGCCCCAACCATAGCCCAAGCTTCAGCAGGCCTGACTGGCCTCAAAGCTATTTCACAGTCTTGTTTGCTCTCTCTCTCTCTCTCTCTCTCCATTTTGTCCTCTTTTTAGCAATCTCACAGCCTCCCTGTCTTCTTCCCAATAGCCACTCTCTTTCTGTCTCATACCCTCTCCTTCACAGAAACCCCCTTTTCTCTCCTCTCTAATTGCTCTCTAACAAGCTAACTCTCTCTTCAGCCTGTGGGAAAAATAAATGAACAAAAAAAGTATTTTAATTAAAATATTTATGTCCAGTAATTATCTCTCTGTGCGGCAACAACTCTCTCCCCTTGCAGCAAAGCTGCCGTTGTGTGTAAAGAATGGAGGCAGCAGGGGGACATTGGTCCTGCTAAGCACCTCCCTACCCCTGCACACCAGTGGTGCTCTGAACACTTCGAGGCAGAGAGGATGGAGGACCTTGCATGAGAATTTTACAGTCAACTAAAAGAGAAGTCATTCATTGCCTTCTCGACCGCAATTGATGAGAGCACCCACACGGAATGATAGTTAGCTCAATTGGGAATATCAGCCTCCTTCACATGACACGCATTGAAATCCATTAGCACTGGGGGTGCCTGGTGGCTCAGCCAGTTAGTGCACAGACCATGTGCTCCTTGTGAGCCACGAGGCCTCTGCCTGTCTCTGTCCTCGGTCTCCACCAGTCCCTCTACACTCTTCTATCTAAAGAATCAAGCATAAAAATGCAAACGCACACAAAAAAAACTTCAAACTTCAAGCAAAATCCCTCAGCACTGACTGGGCCACTATTTCAAGAGCATCAGTACCCGCATTCCCTACCCTTGGTGATGTGCGGATCAAAGTTAAACAAATTGGGACTTTTCCACCAATTGTACAGACCTTTCAAACTGCAAACAAGGATTTTACAGTTGGATGGAAATATTGGGAGATGGTCCCAGAACTCTGAAACCCAACATTAGAATCATACAATATCTTAAATAAAGTGATTGGTGCAATTTCAGTGTGCAAATGGACCAGTTTAATGATTAGGACAGATGTCAGGTACATCATGTATCATATTGATACAGACAAAGTTGAGGTCTGTGTTGTGTCTGTGCTGGTCATATGAATGAGAAGAGTATTTTCTCATCCCTGGGTAGGGGAAATTACTTTTACTGCTTCACCCAGCAGATAGCCTCTCAGATGGCTTAGATAGTGCATGGAGGGGGGTAGAGCAAGTGTCTTTCTCACGTAGACTGGGCGAGCAGAGGGTCAAACTGGTGACATTCCAGTTCCCAGATGGCCTATCTACCCATCCAGCAATGTCCGCCACAAAATAGTAAATGGACTGTGTTTAAATAACACATTTCTACTCTTTCCAGCCATTCAAATGGCTCAGTTCATATCTTTTCACACACACCGCAACGGCCCAGATACACCGTTACACATCACAGTACATTCTATTGTGTGGCAAGGCCACAGCAAAGGTGTTACTGTGTCTGGGGTGCACCGATAATGCAGTCTTGTGATAATACAGGCTATATGTTTTTTTTCTTCAATCTACTCAGAGCTTACTTCAGGTGATGGCACATGTCAAGACTTGCACTCTTGATGCTGTCAAGTCCACCAATTCTGTCACCTGTCTGGAAATCAGCAGCCACAATGGAACTATCCAGCTGATCCTGGGGTCAGCCAAGGAGTAACTTGCCGACTGCCTGACAGACAAAGAAGGGGACATCTCCACTGAAGGCTCTTACTGAAAGTGCATGGTGATTTAAAGACTAAAAGACAATCTAGTCCTATACTCCTACTAATGTCTTTTCCAAAATAATAATATCCCGACTTTTTTTTTTAGCTCCACCAGGCTGGAACAGCTGGGGGCGGAGGTTATGTTTAAGGCCCTATCTGTGTGTATGTTCCATGTCCAGAGGTATTCTTGCAAATTACTGGACCGATCAGCCCCACATTTTTTGTGCACATTGCCAGCAGGTCAAGGAATTCACTCCACCCCCAATTTTTCATATCGGCCTCATGGTCGCGCTATAACAGCCTGCTTCAAGTTTTAGCCTATTACTTTTGAACCATAAGTCAAACAATCAAGGTTTTTCCACCACTGTGCATTTTCTCCTTCCAAAGATTGCCATGCCATGTTTTTCTTTCCTTCTTCTTTCTTTCTTTCTTTCTTATAGTACAGCAAACAGCATTTGTGGCTATCAGATTAAATGTGTGTGGGAGACTTCACTATCCCAGAGCAACCCTTCTCATCTCCCCTCTTTGAGGTCTGTACAGTATGTGTCGTTCAAAGGAACAATGACAACATGGACAGGTAGCCCTACAAGTAAAAATATCTGTCCTGAAAAGTGAGTTTCAGAATCGTCTTCCCTTTCACCCATTTACTGTCTGACTTTGAAATGGCAACCCATTCAGTTTCTTATTGTAAAAATGAATTATATGGATTATTTGTTGGCCTTGCAATAAACATTATTGTGTGTGTGTGTGTGTGTGTGTGTGTGTGTGTGTGTGTGTGTGTGTGTGTGTGTGTGTGTGTGTGTGTGTGTGTGTGTGTGTGTGTGTGTGTGTGTGTGTGTGTGTGTTCATCGTCATTGTCAAGAAGGCCTGGCAAATAAAATCTCTCTGTAAGGTCTACAATACATTTTTGTGTTAATCAAGCTCAAATGGTTTATTATTGGAAAGGGTGGAGTTCCCTAAGCTATCTTTGCCCAAATATAATAACAACACTCTTGTAGCCTACCAAGATAAAGCTGACTACATGAAAGTGATGAACCACAATTTATACAACTTTGTAGTTATAGCAGAAAGCTGAGAGCAGGATGTAAAAACAAGTAAACAATGAGTAATTAACACTTTGGGAGCATCCATATACATTCACAGACTTGTGACCACAGTTTAACAAAAAGTGATCTGACATATACATACATTAAAGTCATATTTTACCAATCTGGCCCAACAACCTAAAATGAGTTTGACATCCCTGAATTATTGCGACCGTAGGTCGCATTTACTATAGAAACCTGCTCCAGGTGTCCGTGCGTCACTCCGTCACACACGTCCCGTCACTCCGTCACACACGTCACACTTTTGCCCTGCTCATATCTCCGCACCCGTTGCCCCGATCCATGCCAGATTTTGCACACACACTCCTTACCTGCCAAACTACACCCTCCAAGCTCACCCGGAGCTCCAGGGACCCCCAGCTGCCTCGGGGACCCCCAAGTGTAAAAAATGAGCACATGTGGACAAATTACCAAATGACCACCCCAACGGGGCTGCTCACGGGGCATTCCCGGGGACCACCCACTCCTGGTGCTCCAGAACGGATGCAAAAGTGGTGGCGCCCCCAGTGGAGGACCCCCTGCCACTGCAGCTCACATAAAATGCCGTAACTCGGGCTAGGAGCGTCCGGGAGAGCTGCGGCCGGTACCTATTCGTCCGCCAAGGCAACGCGGACACCCCACCCCTAATTTCTCACATGGCCCTCTTCTAGCGCCACCTTCAGGCCGCTTTTCACAACACATTTTTGCCCACTACTCCTACAGTTTTGCCCCTAAAAACACGCAAATTGCTACACACTACACAGTATGTCTACACTCATGTCATCAACATGCCTGCCACCACATTTCTTAGACCACCAAACAAAACTATACATTGCCCACACAACTAGGAACCAATCGCCGTTACAGCCCTCTTCTGTATACATGTGACCTACGGTCGCTTATCTCCCGATTAGGGAGTCTTACTGGTAACTAGCACTAACAATGACACCCACCCGTCTCTTCTAGATAACAATCTCAAGCAATTCAATTCAATGGAGCTTTATTGGCATGGGAAACATACATGCATTGCCAGTGTGCCTTAAACACTGCCTTGCATGGGATGAGGAGAGTGTGGAAATCAAACATGGGAGAAGACCTCAAGAGGCGGCTGTTTGTAGGTACAGTGGAGTCAGTACTGCTGCATGGGGCTGAGACATGGACCCTCACAGCACAAAAGGAAAGGGCCCTGGATGGAGTCTACACAAGAATGCTACGAATGGCACTAGGTGTCACATGGACGGACCACATCAGAAATGTAGTCCTCTATGGGGACCTACCACGGGTCACAGACAAGGTCAGAGAGAAAAGGATGAGGCTGGCAGGGCACTGCGTCAGGCACCCAGAACTAGAGGCAAGCAAACATTATGGGAGCCAACCCAGGGCAAAGCCAGGAAAGGCAAGAAGCGCATCACCTACGAAGAAGGCACAACAACACTGTGGAGGTCAATACCCTGATGCTAGATAGGAGTGTGAAGGGCAGCAATCCAGGCGTCCCGAGTTGGTGTTGGCTAGACCACACTCTCGCATCGCATTGCCAGTGTGAAATAAAACAATCAAAACTAAGAAAGGTATATAATTAAAATAGAAGAGAGACATGTGTAAACAGAACCGTGTCCCTTTGCAACCAAATATAACTATACTGTATGTATATATCCCCACCCTCTGTCTATCTCTGTCGGCTCCTGCTGAGTTGCTGTACTGTAGAATCTACAGTGTAGATGGAGGCAGTACATGAACAGAGAATTGGTAAGGAGACAGCAGGGTAGATGAAAGAAATGGAAGCTCATACAACATGCAAGATCCACATGAGCCAAAATAGCAGTGTCAACTCTATAGCTCCCACACGGTAGAATCCTGAGTGGACCTGTAAGGTCTCAGAGATAAATTGACACTCAGGATTTTATAGTGGACTGTAAAGAATCCATCTGCTCTCTGAATAAACAGCCACATCCAGGTGGATGTTTCACAGGACAATGCCAAAGAAAGGTAATATAGTATTGAATATCACCATTCACGTATGGAAAGTATTGTATATGACACCAGTTAGCAAACACTCTTCAAATACACCATATTAGCTGACAGTGAGTACATTGCTAATGTGATTCATACCACAACAGTAAAAAGAAACACACAAACAAACAAACAAACAAAAATAAACAAACAAAACAACAACTCAATCATTTTGATATTAAATGATTATTTAAGCACCCTGTCGTACTGAAATAATGTGATTTACAGCTGGTAAACACTCGCTATCCACATAGAGCCACCATATGCGCCCCATTAGGACAATATTTAGCGTTGTCAGCACTTCGAGAAGCTCATCTGTTTCACACCACCACAGCAGTTCAAAACAAACACTGAATAATGTAATACTCAATAGAATTACTTTGTATTTAACCATGCCCCATTGGTATAGGATCTGCTAAACTTTTCAATTACAGCCAGGATATTAATTACACACAAATTACCAACTAATAGTGACATAGATGCAATAAACAGTTATTGTACAAGAATATTAAGTGACTGTTTATTCTAAGATTCTAATTAGTGTAATTGTTACAAGTACTTATTTTAACCGGTACGGTCATCACAATATAACAGTTATTTAACTACTACCAGTGTTGTGGGTTACGCGTAACAAGTAATGCCATTACAGTAATCAGAAAACTTTTTCGAGTAACGGAGTAGCCTAACACGTTTATCATGCAATTAGAGTACTCGGTTACTTAGTTACTTTTTCCAAAACAGTGGCGTTACTTAGATACTTTTAAGACCTATATTTACCCGCTCTTTCTGTTGCCACAAATGAAAATGAAAATCCATACGACGCATTTGCGCTTTGTCAACAGAGAGTTGCACGGATGTAAAACAAAAAACATTGACGGTCAACTTGCCAAAGGCACAGCAGTCTGTGTTGATTGCATAATCATTCTATTCAATAGGTCATCACTTTCGGTGTGACACGGCTGACGGTACTACTGGTTTGGTTTTGTATTGCATTCATTTGTCGCACCTGCACAACATGGCAGAGATTGAGAGAAGACAGAGATGTTATCCTTTAGTACGGTAGTGGAAGTATTCATTCGCATTATCTTTGGATTTGTTGGTGAAAGGAGTAAGAACAGTATGCCAGTATGCCTTGGTGAAGCCCAGCACAGCTTCACAACACTGGTGGTCACTCTGGTATAGGCTGCACTCTTGATTTTATTTTTAACAAACTTCATAATGAGCTGTAAAGGAGATATTGTGTAATGTCATTCCGCGCAAAGGGGTTTTAATCGTCGGTAACTCAAAACAAGTTACATTTCTCAGAAGGTAACGTAACAGAATATTTTTAGAAAAAATGTAATGCCAGTAATCCTGTAACATAACAAGTTACTTTTAAAAGTAACTACTAGATAACTATTTACTACTTTGACAGTTTACGTTCTATAATGCATTATGTATTACCATGGCCACTGAGAATTCTCAATTCTCACTGGCCAGAGGGTTGGGCATTATTTTTAGATAACTTCATGACGGTGGTCTTATCACCGCTCTAAAGTAATGTGTAAGGTATAGTTTAAGGTTGATGAAGATAGTACCAAAGCAAATGTTCCATTTGAAAAGCATATTGTTCCAAAATATTAATAAACACTGCTTATATTTATATTTTTGGTACGTTTCCATTGTATAAATTAGATAATCAACTCAGTAGTTATTGAAAAATAATGCATTCTGCGGTTGGCTGTACAGTACGTACGTATAGCATGCATGTGCATCATACATTATTATTTTTTATAACGGCATAGCTCGTCATTGAGTATGCCCCTCTCAATATCCTCATTGTTAAGGTGGTTACAGAGTGATCAATGAAATGACCTCGATGTGGCAAACACAGCTGTCATATGACACATGATATGTGATAGACTGTTGGCACTGGCATCACAGTGTTTCACCATATAGTGGTTAACACATTTAATTACATGTATCACTATGCTACTCCAAATGGTGGAGCAGGGGTCTTCAACAGGGGGTCTTCAGAGTTACTACAAGAGTTACCGCCAAATATTTGTGTGATAGGAAAATATATATTTTTTTTTTTAGAACACCACCCCAAATCGCCATGCCATGCATTCCTGTGGGGAAGACCTCCTCTTCCCAGCGCAGAGCATCGTGTTGCAGTGCTTTCAGCGTCCAGCGTTTTTTTGGCAGAGCAATCTGGGCACTAGCCTGGTAAACCCTCCCTCCAGAAATCTAATTTCCATTTGATTTCTGGAGTGAGTCTGGCCTGAACGCCCATTGTGGGGGTTTCTAGCCCGTTCACCAAATGGACGAGCCTATCAGTGTCGGCATCCTATTTTGGGCATGGCCGTCTCAAAAGTCCCGTTGCGTCACATAGTCTGGAGGTGGTAAAAATGAACTGCTGATTGACTGAAGGCAAAAACGATCATTGGCTGAAGGGGTTGTCAGTCAACGGTATTACTCCCGCCCAACTCCAGCCCACAGCCAATATTGCAGAATGGGCGATCAGGCCAGACTCACTCCAGAAATCAAATGGAAATGAGATTTCTGGAGGGAGGGTTTACCAGGCTAATCTGGGCAAGTAGAAAATACAGTATAGTTCGACTTTTGGAGAGAAGCACTGCTCATCTATGTCACTTTTCTATGCAGAGGGTTGGAGCCGTCGGAGGCGTCTGGCTCAGTGCGCCCTGGACATGCTATTCACAGCGCTCCACGTTTAACAAACACTTCCTGTGGATACAGCCCCTTACATCAGCCAAACACTCTCCTAGACCACCCAGTACACTCACCACCACGATGGATGTGTTGTTCCTTATGTGGGAGTGTCAGCAACATTCTAATGTGCGAGCTTGAAAAAACGGCAGCCATATCTAAACAGTAAACACACATCTCGAGCCCTTTATTTGAAGCGGGATGATACAATGGTGAAATGTGCAATGAAAACCTTGCATGTGGTGCTCTCTTTTCATTAGGACCACCTTATTAGTCTGCTAGCGGCAGCTAAACTGACTCTGCTTCTGTGTCAAACTTCCAAGCCTATCAGTTACACTGCCGATAAAACATTAAAGCTACCGCCCGCAAATTTCTCTCTCTCTCTCTCTCTCTCTCTCTCTCTCTCTCTCTCTCTCTCTCTCTCTCTCTCTCTCTCTCTCTCTCTCTCTCTCTCTCTCTCTCTCTCTCTCTCTCTCTCTCTCTCTCTCTCTCTCTCTCTCTCTCTCTCTCTCTCTCTCTCTCTCTCTCTCTCTCCCCCCCCACACCCTCTCTGTGAGTTGAGCTATAAGAAGCAGAGCAGGCAGTGTTCTAGACATCCACACAACAACACAGACTGATACTGACCCTATCTGCCCTGTGGCAGCATGGCCACACACACGCATGTGGACGCACACGCACACACACACACACACACACACACACACACACACATTACTTCTATTGCATTGTTGGGCTGTTGTTTGAGTACTTTAATAATGCCCCCCCCCCCCAGATATGAATATGTTTTTGGATCCAGCTGATCAGCTGTTCTATCTTTAAAATATGTGGAATCATCCAGAAGTAACATGACTGTGTCACATCATTGCATACCGCTGACAATGCACTTTAATGGTCTACACAGTATGTATGAGCCACCCCTCACACACACACACACGCACACGCACACGCACACACGCACACACACACACACACACACACGCACACGCACAGTGTACTGTGCACACAAGGCAAACGCAACAAACATTAAAAAGGCATCTGAGCCACGCACAGCTGTCTCTGCCTGGTACACTGTCCTGGTCCAGTGGATGCATGGCTGTTTAATAAGACGAGTCGTCATGGTTCAGTGTTAGAACAGAGTCTCAGCAGTATCACTGACAGTCTGGGAGGGCTGAAAATAAACCCGCGATCAATAACACAATGACGGCTTCTCTCGTCCACTCTCCTCTCTCTCTCTGCTGTCACCGCACATCTCTTTTCACAGATTCCTTCCCTTACTGTCGTTCTCTCTAAACATGCCTCTCTCTCGTTCTTTCTCCCACTCATTCCAAAGCCAGACCCTCTTTTACCGCTCTCCCTCTGTTTGTCCCCCTCTCTCTCTCTCTCTCTCTCTCTCTCACACACACTCCCTAACCAGCCAGACCTCCTCTCCGCTCTCTCCCCCCTCTCCTTCTCCCCCCTCCCATCAATCGCTCCGTCCTGAATTGAAGAGAACTGCTGTGTTACATTTTAAAGTGAAAGGCTGCGTCTCATATAATGCCTCACCACTTGCACCTGTCAACATGTTATGAGAAGTAATCAGGGTGAGGAGAGAGGAGAAGAGACGGCAGGCGCGAGGCGGGGGGGGGATAGATATAGCATAGACACAAACACACAGAGAAAGAAAGAAAAGAGATGATGTCCTTACCAGAGCTTTAATGGAGACAATCCTAAAATTGCTCACTCTCATTCCATGAATGACTGCTCATTAAATCCAAGATGCCAGCGAGCAGAAGAAGAAGGATTCCATCGTCCCGAGAGGAGAGGCTGAGGAAACGAGATTCTCTAACAGCAGGAGGAGAGAGAGAGAGAGAGAGAGAGAGAGAGAGAGAGAGAGAGAGAGAGAGAGAGAGACGCTCGCAGATGATGTGGTGCTGCACACAATATGGTAAATATGCAATGGAAAGGTAGCAGGAGAGAGAGACAGAGAGAGAGAGAGACAGAGAGAGAGAGAGACAGAGAGGAATGCAATGATATCCAAGCTTTCTGTCAGTGTCTGTCTGCTAAAGAGACACGCACACACATGTAGAAAGAGGAAGTTGTATGTGCTCCTGGGCTCAGCTAGACTAGGAGAGAGAGAGAGAGAGAGAGAGAGAGAGAGAGAGAGAGAGAGAGAGAGAGAGAGAGAGAACGTAGGAGCGAAAGATGAGGGATGAAGAGAGAGAGGTGGAGAGAGGGACAGAGTACCAGAGTAGGGAAAGGTAGAGGGAGGAGGCGCTGTTTGTGATGGGACGAGAGAGAGAGAGAGAGAGAGAGAGAGAGAGAGAGAGAGAGAGAGAGAGAGAGAGAGAGAGAGAGAGAGAGAGATAAAGCAAAGAGGGAGACAGAGGACATACAATAGAAAGCGAGGGACCTAGGGAGGAAGAAAGAGACTATAGAGAAAGAATGAGGCAGGCAGAGAGAAAGACAAGTATATGCAGAAGAAAGAGGTGGAAGGATGAGAGTGAAACAGGGATGGAGAGAGAGAGAATGAGAGAGGGGTGCAGAGAGTGAGACTGATGTGCAATAAACGCAAGAAACACAGCTAATTAAATTATGTAATATTTATCCACCAGAAACAGACAGACAGACAGTGTCATCATCACATCTATTTTGAGCACTCTGTCCTGTCTGACAGATAAAACAAACTGTAGCGATGAGCCGGAATGAGCCAAACACCCAGCAGGGGGTAGAACACTACCACGCACGCGCGCGCGCGCGCACGCACGCACGCACGCACGCACGCACGCACGCACGCACGCACGCACGCACGCACGCACGCACACACACACACACACACACACACACACACACACACACACACACACACACACACACACACACACACACACACACACACACACACACACACACACACACACACACACACACACACACACACACACACACACACACACCTTGACTACAGAATGACACAGCAATGTTTGTCCACTGTTCTCATAGGGATAAATAGAGGACCTATAGTATAGTATAGTATAACATTATAGTATGTACTATAGTATGTACTATAGTATGTATTATAGTTATGTACTACAGTATATGCAACAAACAAGCTAAAATATGGGCTTACATCCATCTGAATATGTACAGACATACATAATTGAGGATCTCATCTGTTCTCTTGTATCAATCAGTCCATTCCACAATCTGGTTCGGCTTGTATAGAGAAGAAGAGGGTAAATCAATAGTTGATAGCTATCCATTAAACTGTTTTATGATCATTTTCATCACATTTTCACACTTCATTATTTGAGCATCAATCATTCAAATTGAACCAGAAAATGTTCTGGGAATAATTTACTACTAACCTCATTAATTACACAATGCTTAGTTAATTATTATGACATCGTGCTACACTTAGCTTACAGTAGCACTTTGAATGTGCTTTTAACATTATTTCTATAAACCCTGGTCTTGATTAGGGGCAGTACACGGTACAATTTCCGCTAGTACATTCTCAGAGTTAGATTAACACTTTCACTGTGTAGGAGGCTACTATAACGGAGTGTTATAAAACAAAAGAGAAGCCCAGTGTGTTTGGTTTGCTGTAGTTGTAGTTGTGAGTCACTGTGTGTGATCCCATCCTATCCAACAGTGATGCCCTGCTGTGGGAGGCAAGGCTGAAGCGGATTGGAGGCACAGGCAGACAGGAGGACCCACCAAGCGAGACAAACTGATAGGATTAACAGTCATGGGTGGATGGGTGGACAGGAGCGACGAATTGAAGGATAGATGAAGAGGGAGGAGACACATGGAAGGATGAAAGAAGGGATGGATTGATGCATGCATGAAGGATGAGAGGAGGAGAGGGTGGTGGGTAGAGAGCAAGCACACACACGCACGCACGCACACACAGAGCTTGTGATGACTCCTCTTATGCATTCATATCTATTCATTCGGTGTAAAACACTATACACCAGTGGTTCTCAAACTTTTTCATGTCAAGGACCCCCAAATTGGTGTATATTTGTCCGCGGACCCCCATCTGAAAATGTTGAGCCAGGGACCCCCGGAGGAGAAGATTTGTGTAAAAAATGCACAATGTTCAAAAACATTTAAAGATTTTTCAAAAAAGTTCAAAAATAGCAGATCTACAAGCTCGCAGCACGGCACGAAGTGACGCGCTGTGAGCTTGTATATCTGCTATTTTTGAATAGCCAACTTATAAATGGATAAAGTGGTTAAAATGATTGGGATGCTACATTAACTTTGCTGCGGACCCGCTGGAATCACCCCAAGGACCCCACTTTGAGAACCAATTCTATACACCATGCCCACTTGAACCTTTGTCCCTATTCTGGGCATGTCCCATTCGGCAAAAATAGGTGAGCATTCGGTGAAAATAACCAATCTACAAACTAATGCGACATGACACATTGTGAGCTTAAAACATTGGTGATTTTCTGTGAAGAGATTTGGTGGGGCCAAAAAGGAGGGTGCCAAGTATAGACCCTTGGGGGACCCCGGTCAATGGCCTATACTGTAGGATGGTTGAACTTGAAACTCTTAATTGAGTTGGAGTGATTCATGCTGGCTTTTTGTTGAAAGGTCATGCATGATGTCCTGTGAATCTCTGAGCGACAACTCCAAATGCACTGACGTTCAGTCAGGCAGAAAGCCCAGAACAGATTAATAACCCATGGACTCAATTCTCAGGAACCTTTATTTTACACCACTTAAAACGAGATGCTGCACTTTGAGATCGATCATTACAATCCAGACAGAGATTTTAACTGCAGGTTCTTTCTTCCTGGCGTTTGGCTACAAAGATGGTCTCACACTTGACCGAGACATTATTGGAATTTATTTATCTAGAATAATGCAATTCCAAATGAAAAACACTTTCAGTATTCACCTGTTTTACCCAGATCTAACGACTCCCTTTTCAGAGAGCTAAAAGGACAGGAAGCCAGGTGGACACGATTGATTTCCAGATACTGTAGGATAGAAAACAAGGAGTGCAAGGAGTCTCCAAGGACTGGAGTTCGAGACCCACCGCATTAGGGCCATGGAGTGAGGAAATATCAGACCCCATATATCCCTTTATCCTTTATCACAGTTCATCCACAGGGGATGTTTCTGCAGCCTGGGGTCAAAGTTGCAGCATAGCCAAAAATTACTCGACAAACATCCAAAGGTACCTCACTACCACTGCAAATTATGAAGAATCATTATTGAATGCAGAAAAGGGAAAAAAGAAGTGCACAGTTCAAAAAGCACCTTGGGCATGCTGGAAACATGTACTAAACCAGGCAACACATTTTAAACTAGAGGGGAAAAGGAAGGTTAAATAATTTAAATCATCATGGCCTAACCGCCCTGTCTGGAAAGGGTCGCCCTCTCATTTTAGAAGGAAACACTCCACATTTACATATTACAACATTTATAAAACAGAAAGTCTTACTTGGTATTCAGCCAAGAAAGATCTACCATTTCAAATCCAGCTTCACAGTAAAAACCTTCATTATTCATTTGACTTGGAGAGTAGAAAATGGTGCCCAAATAGACCCTTATGGTTCCATTTGGGTTTACTACAGTACACTGATTTGCCCTCCAGTCTGCACTTAATCAATTAGGTTAAACTTAAATATCATCTGTACAGGGACAGTGGGTCAAAATGAATAGTTAGAATCACACACTGCCCAGTGACATCACATGGCATGTGTAGGGAACATAGACCGAAAAAATGAATGTACAAAGTAGAGTCCGACCGATAGGGATTTTTGTGACCGATACCGATAACCGATTTTAGAGAGGTTTGGATTATATCGGTCACCGATAACCGATATGCAACAACCGATATTGTGAATTTTAGCTGGAATGAAAATAGGCCTTTTCTGTTTTTTGTTTTTTTACATTTACTCAAGTACTGTACTTAGGACATTTTTAAGTAAAATTTTGAGGTATTGTTTTTACTATTATTTAGTAATAGTAAAGTATTGGAAAGTATTTCCAATTTTCAACACTTTTACTTCTACTCCACTACATCTCAGACTAGGCAAATATTATACTTTTACTCCACTACAATTATTTGAAAACTTTAGTTACTAGTTACTTTGTAGATTAAGATCTAGAATATTATAAACAAAACACACATTAACCACTTCAGCCCTATATACATTTCTGCCATTTGAAAATAGCAGATTTACAAGCTTGTAGATCTGCTATTTTCCAAAGATTTTTATACATTTGAAATCTTGTTGAACAGGACATTCTGCATAATGAGTAGTACTTTCTACTTTGTACTTTAAGTCTGAGTCCTGCAATCGTTTGACGGGTGAAAACGGGTGTAAAATATACTGACGGGCGGTTCTGAACTAAACGCGGGTAGGTAACGTTTTATTGTGAAAATCAGAGAGCCCTGTCTCCGCGAAAACAACGTCACTTGTGTAACTTAACACAGCACAACAGCATGGAGCACGCCGGTCAGTTAGCTTAACTCACAAAACACATTGAACATCCTGTTAAACCTTCAAATTAAAACCATCTGAGACGTAAACAATGACACATGCTTACTGCGTATGTGCGCGTTCACGCGTGTGGCTAAAGCTCGCTCCTCCGTCTTCACTTGTACACTGAATGTATAGCTCTATTGTTGAAGGCTGCTATCTATCCTTTTCAACACACTTTTAAATATAGTGACTGTCTGTAGGCTATTTACATTTTACTTTGCATGTAATCATGGGTAAACGGGCGGACAACAGGTCCATTATTTGACGGGCGGACGCGGGGCGGTTCTGGTTCGTATTTTGAAACGATCACGGCCAGGGTGACGGGTGGGTCTACTCTGCAGATCTGATTATTGACGGGCAGCGCGGGTTCTCAACATTGGACCCGTGCAGGATTCTGCTTTTAAGTACATTTTGATACCAAAACTTTTGTTCTTTTACTTTACAGATTTTTTTTAATTCCGGACTTTTACTTGTAACAGAGTATTTCTGTATTACAGTATTGTACTTTTACTTAATACGCAAACCCGCTTTAGAGACAATTAATTAATTAACACTACAGCTGTGGTGGTGTTGTTTTGTTTGAGGCATAACAAACTAAGCCAAAATTACGACGCTAAAATCGAAGTGAGTATAGCCTCACCTCAGCCTATCATTATTATTATAAGACAATCCACAATTATGTATACTGGCATGTTTTGGGCTGAACCAGTCATCAGATTGAACTAATTTACCGTCGCATCTGGGAAAAGTATCCGCTGGTTGAAGCTGCTTTGGTCGACCATCGACGATGTTTTTGTTTGGTTTGCTGTTTTGTAGAGTAGTAGAGTATGGTAGGCCTACTGAAAGTAGCAGATCTACAAGCCCAGCGCGCTCTGCTGGACAAAATATATAATTACACCAGCAATGTGCTTTTTGAGCAAACTTTTTTTTTTTTTCATATCGGTCATATCGGTGAGAAATTTCACCGATACGATATGATCCGATATAACCAAATAAGGCCATATCGGGTACCGATATATCGGTGACCGATATATCGGTCGGACTCTAGTACAAAGTGTATTTAAGTAGAATGTGGGTTTCTGAATAGCCTGACAATATGCCTAAATTTCATTTCACTTTCAAAACAGCTTTAATAGCAACATCAATTCTATTCGCTAACATCACCACTGCCATTGTTGTTTTAATCTGTGTCATGCTATTTACTTCCGTCATCACATTCAAAGAATGCTGATTGGCCCAGCTGGAATTCCAGCCAGAGAAAACACACTGGACGACAGCAACCCCAGACCCTTGAATCGTAGAAATGTCTAATGCCTGCCACTGTAGATTCAGGAGCTGGAACTAGGCAAATGTAATTTTTCTCTGACAAAATGGCATCTCAGATTTGACAACAGTCAGTCTACTGTAGACGATTGTCATACAACATAACCTGTTGACAGTCTGTGATTTTGGTGGCACATTTTCCCATTTTGTGCACAACTACTGAACAAGTTCCTAGGAGTACACATGAACACTAAACTAGACTGCGTCTCACAACACTGAGGCCTACTACAGGAAGGTACAGAGCAAGCTGTTCGGGAAGCAGTGTTCATTTTGGTAGCTAATTTGGATTTAGTCTAAGTCTTCTTACTCTTTTGGACACAAATGCTTAATAGTATTTAGTCACATTTTAGTGATTTCTATCCTTGATCGTTTTAGTCTAGTGTTAGTATACACTACTATTTCCTTGTGACGTCACCATCAATACGGAAGACACAGACGTACCGCGCACTGCAAACAACCCAACAACACAGTCCGTACGTCACTGACGTACCATTGGGGAACGTACAGCAACTGTTTTTTATATAGAGAGCTCTATGACAGCAACAAGCAAAATTTCACTCAAACATGGGTCAATATATGACAAAGCAAAGAAATAAAAACCAAGGTGAGAGAGAGATAGAGAGTGAAAGCAAGAAAGAAAGGAAGAAAATAATGGCCATGAGGAATAGACAAACATAGAGGGCACCGAGCCAATGATGAACTAATCTCTAAGTACAGATTCTCTCCCTTTTTTACCGAATGGGTTCCCAGATTGGTCATGAACCAATATCAGCCACCCTGTCACAGATCACAACCTTCAACAGCAGCCACAACACAGCAGATATACTGTTGATCCACGTCAGTCTTCTATTCCAAATCCCAAAGCCCAAAACCTCTAGCTTGAACTTAAAAGTAAATATCAAACTCACACAAATGATAATTGAAGTGACCAAGAGCCACATAGACATACTGTTCCCTGTGACAGCTCACTACCTTCAACGGCAGACAAAACACAACATACAAACTGAACACATTGGGTCCCAAAATGACAGCAATAGTACAACAGCTTGAATCACATTAGTATACACACAGTATAATACAACACAGCAACAACAACAAAAAAAGGAAAAGAAAGAAGGTTCCTACCTTGAGCCGTGTTCTACTTGACTTCATCAGTTGTGTTAGCCAGGGTCAAACTTTGAATGTCCCCCCTCACTGTTGTTGTATGGGGTCATCACCGTGGCTCTTGTACCTTCTTCTTTCGTGTATCATCATCATCAGATGTCCAGCTCCATGTCGTGCTGCCACGTCTTCGTCTCAGATGCCACATCAAAAAGGCCGACCTCCGATGGTGGTCTATATAGGGGACAGGTGGTGATTATGTGGTCGGCATTCTGCTCAAGCTCCCCGCACTCGCCAGGCCCCACTTCTTCATAGATGTTTTGAAGCGGCCAACCCCAGTACGCAGTCGGTTCAGCAGGTCCATTGCGGGCGTGGTAGGTCTTTCTCCTTTGATGCCGTCTCCTGGGTCCCAGACGTAGCGGTGACAACATGTGGGCCCAGCTGACTCCCACTCTTGCTTCCAGAATGCCACCATCCATGCCTCTGTACTGTATCCTGTCACAACACACACAGTATTTCAGAGCCAGGTACTGAACATGATTCATTGCCAGACAGTCAATGGGGCAGCGGTAAAGTCAGTTTTATGTTGGATAGTTGACAGATATTCAACCACAGAGCTACTCTGGCCATCAACAAAGTACTCAACTTTATCTGTAATTTGTATTTACAATTGCTTATAAACCAATTGATATAGTAACTCTACATTGTGCAGGGGGATGTATGTGAGCACACCCTTTAGATTTCTCATAAAATATTTTGAATATTTTACATGAATATAGTATTTTATGTTGTTTTTATTACTGTAAATAGTGTAATGATTTCTGCCATAACGGTAGAACTGCACTGATAAATAAAAAGAAAATGATAATTGAGCAGAGTACTTGTTATATACAGTACAGTAGTCTTATGTAGCTATACAGTATATGTAGTTATATGACTATCATGCGTCTTCCAGCTCAGAAACATTGCTAAAATGTAGTCCTTCTTTTTGCCATCATTTGCAGACCTTGAAAAAGTCATTCATGCTTTCATTTCATCAAACAATAAATAGTATAATAGTAAACATGCCTCTCTTCCCTACACATTTTGATTTATTTTGTCGTCACTATTTGGTGCCATTTTTAAACATGCACACATTATAAAAGTGTGTAGTGCTTTTATAATGTGTGCAAGCTGATTGGGTATGCCTTAAAATAAATTGAGATTAAATAGAAATCTATATGTGCCATTCAGGTCGTAACACTTACTCCAATATCACTTTCAATAGGCTCTATGCACAGCAGCCATATTATCACTTCCTTCACAGGTGTTACCAATGATACTAATGACGGTTCTGTTACATTTAGTCTAACCTCGCGTCACCAGTCTTTCATTTAGTCTATAGCACAGTGGTTTCCACGACCCCCATAAATCTGAGTGTACAAATGGAACCAAATGGACCCGTAAGGGTCCATTTGGTTCCATTTGTACACTCTCAGAGTTACACACCTGTAAGAGGCAATTTGGAAGCCCACGAGGGTCCCTGGACCCCAACTGTAGACCCACTGGTGTCGCAGAGTGTTTCCAGTGAGCCAACATGCACAATATCTGCACCCTGACTCTATTTGACCAAGAATGGAACAGAGCCTTCATTAGTATCATTGGTAACACCTGTGAATGTCTTCATAATATGGCTGCTGTGAATAGAGCCTATTAAACAATCATTGGTAAACAGTAGGATGTTTAACGCTGTGACACTACAACAACATGGTGTATTTATTTATTTAGGTAATAAAAGTATAGGACCCATGCCTACAGCACCTTCAAGCAGCGTAATGATCTGTTAATTTCAGTTTCAAATCTCAAACACACACGCACATGCACACTTGCAACTCGGTTTGTCACAAGTCTTTCAGTTGTCACAGGTGTGACTCGGCAGTCTTTACTCCCCTCACTGACAACTCTACTCAACTTCCATGAGGTGGAACGTTACTTACGTTACACAAGTTGTTTATTTCACTCTTTTACTTCCAAACGGAGCTTGTAATGGAGCCCTCGAGCTCTCTGACGGTTTGTTTACAGAAGTGTGGGGAAGGGGGCGGGGCAACCAGAGGATTTTGAAGAGCCCACGTAAAGTCTGCTTAGGGAGTGTCTACCAATATCCTGCATCTCCCTACTTTCTAGGGATATTTGACAATAAATAACACATTATTTTGTGTCTCAATTTGCTGTTTATCTTTTCTTTTGTTTACCATTTGTGGTGCCCAGGGCTATACAACCCGGTTCGTTGTCCCTACTTTACATTTTTGTCTAGTTTTTGTTTGTTGACAACATTGTCAAATGTTTAGTCATAGTTTTAGTCATCATCATAGTTTAGTTTTATTTTGTTTCCATCAATGAAAAAAGGTAGTCGATGAACATTTTCATCATAGTTTTGGTCGACAATATTAACACACACACACACACACACACACGCTGCTGCAGATGTCCTACCAGTCTGTAGTACCCAGTGTAGCCTTTTTGCCATGGTTTGTTGGGGGGTAACATCAACACAAGGGATGCAAACTAACTGAACAAGCTGGTGAGGAAGGCTACTGTATATCTGTAGTTGGAGTTAAATTGGACACTATGGTGATGGTGGCAGAAGATGAGGAGGAAGCAAGATGCTATCCCATGGAACCCCCACAGATTCATCTCCTCTTGGCACAACACAAAGCCACTTGGAGAGTCCTTGGTGCCAGTAGCCACCAGGCTTCACAACCAAGCTTAAACCCCACGATATCTTAACACCCTGTCTGTTCTGTTCTTTGGAATTAGTGCTTTGACTCTGGTACTGTCCATTCTGTTGGATTAATACTGACTCCTGCTTTGACTCTGGTGCACTTGCACATGGATTACTAGGATGTACTGAAGAGAGACTTAATATTCAGTCATACAGTACATATTCATTGTTGATACACTGTACAAAAGTCCAGAGTAATTAAACTGTTGCGTCCTGTTCACTGTACGTATATTCATGCTGTTTATCACAGTATATCCATTCATAATTAATTGATAATAGATATTCATTCATATATTCACTGGAACACATTGTGAGCTTGTAGATCTGCTATTTTAGGCACGCGACACAGTTGTACGCCAAAAGTATAAATCAGGGTTGAATTATTATAAATTTGATGTTTACATTGAGTGACTGACAAATGACTTCAGGAGACAAAACCCAAATGTGAGCTCTCTTGACAGTGGGACAGGCTCAGTTGTGTACGCTACAGTGCTATCAAAAGGCAGGACAAACAGTGATTGCCTGCTTGTTTGTGGAGTCAATATTGACTGATCCTAGTCTGGAGCCTGGCCCTTGGTTTGCTGACTGACCACTGTTTTCTGGCCAATATCCGCTTCCATTTGGCCACTAGAAACCATGGGGTTGTGGCAGGCAGGACCCCCACAGCCAAACTGTCTTGCACTAATCAACGATACATGTATTTGCTTATAGAAATCTTATCTAAAATATGTGGCTGCAGAAGCAAGGACTTGCAAACAGTATAGCAAATTGCAACAACAAATTTGATACACACTATATAAATATAGATAATCAACCGGGCATTATGCTGTATAACATACCCATAGCCTTATTTATTCTCAAAGACGATGAGAAAACAGCATTTGAAAAGTTAAATCTTTGCTGTGCTCAAGATGTACAGTGTGAAAATATGAATGCACTGATGATGGCTGAGGCTGAAATGATTGTACACTTGTCAATCCCCCTTAAAGGCCATTTTAAGTTAAGGTGTGGCACTGGCAGAACACTGGGATGAGCCAGGCGATGGACCGGTCGGTGCATGTAAATAAAGTAACACTAAGAGTATTAACAAACAAACAGCGAGAACAGTCTTAAGTATCCTGGGTGCTATGCTGACCTCATAATTGTGTCATCTGTAACACGTTTGGTTTAATAGCAAAAAGGGCAGTCTACTTGATTACAACGCATTGTGATGTGACACCTGAGCTGGATCGCCTATTTTTGTAATTTTTTTGTAATTTTGAAGACCTTTTTCTTTTTCTTAAAGAAAAACCTATAGTTGAAAGTGGTTAAAAGACTTTGAACTAAACATTTAATTCAATACATAATGTTAAAATGACTGCTAATGAGAAACTGGCAAACAAAATGGTAGTCCCCTGAGATGTCCTGACAGTGTGTGGGAAAGGAGTTGGCTGAGAACACAGCAGTTGGCTGAGAACACAGCAGTTGCTGCTGGCATGCCTCACCCTTGTGGGTATACATCCATTCTGTGAACCATCAAAAAGTCATAATTTTCCTCTGCGTGCTTTCGTTCCTTTGCGTCCGGTTAAAGTCCAGTGTCTCCCAAACCATGCACAGCAGAATCAGAATCAGAATCAGGTTTATTGTCACATCACAGGTTTACAAGGTAAAAAAGTGGGTGAAATTAGTTTTTGTACATCGTTCCCATCACAACGTTAATTTCCATAGAAAGAAGAGGGGGGGAGGGAGAAGAAGAGGGGTGGGGGGCAAGTGGGAAGGAGATCAAACAAGAGAACAACAGAAGGCCAAACAAGTTATCTACATATTTACAAAGTACCTGAGATAATAAAAACTAAGGTGCCTGAGCATAGCAACAACCGTGTCTGGCGGATGATTTTTGTCTAAGTTTGACACTCCACACTTCCACAGAACATTTGCTCACGGTGACAGTTCAGCAAGTTCAGTCAGACAAAACTTGGATTGAATTCTAATGTATATATTTATTGAGCATAGATATCTGAATGCATACTTTTCCAGCTCTGTCCCAATGTATTAATTCCCTGTAAGCATGACAATATCTATAAGTGATATACCAAATAGATATTACTGGGAATGAAAGAGCAAGAAAACAGAGCCCACAGGTTGATGCTAGGGAGGTGGTGGGATTGCAGTACTACTTCATAAGGCAGCAAACAGCAGTAGCAGCAGCAAAACAGCACAGAGAGCAGCAAGAAGGCAGATCAAGGAATGAACAGGTAAGCAGGGTGCTAAATCGGCTTAAGAGTGCATGTGTCTGATCACCTGATCAGGATTTGGCGCTGCCTTGTGTTGTCTGTCTGAACATTTTATCTGCAGGCTCTGCATCGTTTGCGGTAATTTAGCTTGTAGCTGATTGGTAAGCTGTGTATCGGGGGTGCATTTCTCCTTTCCGACATGTCGCCTTTCCGACGTTGACTAACCCTATACCTAACCCTAACCCTAACCTTAACCGCACGCGGAAGCCACTAGTCGGAGTGGTGAGATGTCGGAATGGAAGGAGCACCCCGTGTATCGGCCCTTGGGCTAACAATTATCAGTATCAGGCTGATAGGGCTTACCTCTCAGTCTTTTTATCACTCACCTCACCCAGGGTGAGTGATAAATGCTGTGTACAGTAGGCATGTGCTTACAACACATGATAATATTGTATACATAAGACACACACCATTATGTGACCCAGCATAAGAACTAATGTACCATCGTGGAGCTCCTAATTTTACAGGAGAAACGAAAAACAACAATCCAATCTGATAACAAAAAAGGGTTCAACACAGATTGAAAAGGTGTACTTTCACCTAAGAGTCAGACCAGTCCATGTACTTCACCATCGACTCAGGGGGCGCAATGGTAATGTGCCTGCCCTGTCTCGTGTTCAGGGGAGGCAAGCCGAGCGGGAGGATGATATTTGTCACTGCATGTACTCCTTCAGGCCGGGTGGCGCCAGTCAGGCGGGAGTAGTAGGCCGAAGGCTCTGTGGGCTCCTCACTGGCAGGTGAGTCAGTAGGATCCAACAGCAGTGACAACACTCATGTGTGGGGGGAGTAATTCATGCATTAATGGGGATTGAAGCTGTTCATCTTTTACTGATGAACCTGATAGAATTGTTGGAGATGTACTGAACTAAATTAAAAAGTAAAAAAAGTAGTCCCAAATCAGAGCTCAGATGTGAATTGAATTGTTGTTTTTTTTCATAATTGTATGACTCAAATTATGTGTTAGTGGATCTGGTATTGACTAAATATAATACATATTTATATATTGCATACATTTTCCCCGCCAGGAAAGCTGAGAAAGTGTGAAAATCCTTGTCAAAACTTTGAAGCCAGATTTCTCAGACCTATTTCAGTAAGCTGTCAGTCACAATATTAGTAAGTGATACCCCATTTTGTAGCCTTGATCCTCTACTTTCATATGAAATTATAAAAAAAACACCCTTTGCTGCATTCAGTCATATATTCATAGTGTAATATACTGTATATCCTGAGATAAAGTTTGTGCAGAAATCCAAACTAAAATACTGTACCTGCATATAGCAATTTAGAGATAATGTCAGCTTATCCATACAGTATACTGAGAGAAGAGGAGGATACCATGCTAAGCAATGTCATCAACAGGACATGGGAGACATGGGGTCAAACATTTATTCAGATAATGTCCTAACAGAAACATGGATCTTTCTTTATGATTCATTATTTTAGCTAACTCCAAAGTTATCTTGCGCGTCACTATATAGTACCTTAAGTGGATCAAAGTAGCACAACTTAGTATGAATTTGTTTGACTAATACACTTCTGTCTTGGCAATGTAAGTTTGGCTAAACGTCTCTGAACCTGTGTTAAACCACACACCTGTCCAGTGTTTGAATTTCTTTCTTCTGTCCTTGGTGCAACCTTTCCAGAGAAGAAAAACTTGTCAAATCTTGGGTCTCCACACACGACTTGCACGACACAGGCACATGTGACAATAAACAGATGCTCCTGCAGGGGCCTGGGAGAAAAGGGCCCCGGCACTCACAGCCATGAATTATTAAACTGTGCCTCCAGCAAAGCCTGTTTTTTAGTCTGTCCACGCAGGACCCAGTCACTCTACCAGCTTCTAGCCAATGTCCAGCCGTGTGCTCTTGTCCTTATTTAGCATTTGCAGTTCCCCCTGTTTGCTCAGACCTGGAGGGAATATGGCAGGCGCAAATCAGAGTATACGCATGACAGTGCCCCCCCCCCCCCCCCCAACCAAAAAACCCAACCACGTTATGACCGCTAAGACGAAGAAATGGAACGCCCCTTTGAATTTCCCCTGTGGAATCTCCCAGGCCATGTGTGGCATATGCACGCTTGTTTAGAGGTAGCGGCTTGGAATTGATGTCCGTGAGCATGCCGATTGCTTTAACCCCATTACAAATTGCTTGTGCTGAAGCAATCGCTTGTGTATTCTCCGAGGACTCAAGGGGGGCCAACTTCTTCGACTTTCTGATAAAGTAGAAGAAGCCTTTGTGACCCTTGTTAGCAGGCAACTGCCATGTATGAAAATGATTATGACCGTTAGATTGTACAATGTAACATTTTCTTCGTCCTAATAGGGAACAGAGGTGCTTGTGGTCTGACTCTAACACAGTGTTTGACCTATCAATCCTGCGTCACGATCCGTTTCTGTGAACAGAGATTATCGATCCAGACTAATGATGTCCCATTAACGTAGTGCACCTGACATTGTACCTGCATGCCTTTTTCCACCGACAACAGCAGCTGTACTTCCAATCACTCCCATCACTCCACCCTTTTAGACTTCAAGTACACACTGTGGATTAAAGTGGGTCTCTACCCTGAACAGACCATTTGTTTCTGTTGAACAACTTATGTTTGTTATTTTATATACTTATACTCAGTGAGTTACTCAGTGAATCTCATTGGATGACTTGTAGTATTTACAAGTCAGTTACATAGAAGTTCAACATTCTACAGCAGTGGTTCTCAACCTGTGGTACGCGTACCACCGGTGGTACTTGAGCCCCCCCCTGGTGGTACGCGGAAGAATCTTCCCAAAAATGAAAAAAGTGGGGGGGAAATGAAAAAAAAAAAAAAAATTTATATATATGAAAACATAATAAAACTATCGAAATACTACTTTGAATGGAAATAACATTACCATAATATCACTCAAATTTAATTAAAAAAAGGTTTTGTTGAACACTTTGTCAGTGTGGGAACAGCGCATTTCCTGGCTGTTACTTTGAATGCGCCGGTACTGGTAGCCACGATCAAAACAAACACGGTGAAGGGCAGGGGTGAAAGTGGGCCGGCACGGTCCGGAACGGCGTTCCGGTAAAAGATTCGGTGGCGGAACGCCGTTCCGTTAAGAAAAAGTCAAACGGGACGACGGGACACTCTCACAGATCCGTGATTTCCCCCCACTGTTTGTCTGACTTTTTTTTTTCTCCCCCGTTCCGCATAAACAGCTGCTTTCGCGTGAAGTTAAGTAGTTTCAACTAGGCTACCTGGGTACTTCTACTTCCAGTAGTATGATTTCAAAATAAAACGTGTGTTGAATTGTAACATTACAAGGATAGAGTTTTAAAAAACCTCTTATTCTGAAATGCACATCGTTTTGAAAGGAAACCAGATTTATTTTCTGGAGGCCACTTGACAGCTTTCTGCTCACGGAACACAGCTCCACTTGACTAACGTGCATCGTCAAAATGTCAATAACACGGACGTGGGTCATGGGACATTATGGAATATAAAGACTTTGTGGCAAAAGTTCATATTTACAACCATGATCTCTGAAACCAAGACAATGTGGGGCTATGGAACAAAAGTGTGTTTTCTTTCATCTTTTCAGAAGGTGAGTAATTCATCTTATCTAATGCTGACAGTGGTGGAAAGTAACTAAGTACATGTACTCAAATACTGTACTTGAGTATAATTTTAAGGTAATTTTACTTGACTGGAGTATTTCCAATTTGCAATATTTTTATTTCTATTCCAATACATCTCAGAGGCAAATATTATACTTTTACTCCACCTCAATTATTTGAAAACTTTAGTTACTACTAGTAACTTTGTGGATTTTAATTATTATGACAAAACATACATAAACCGCTTCAGCCCCATTTAAACTTTGGCTTTTTGAAAATGTACTTGGTATTGTACAGTATGGTCAAGTTGGACATGAGTTAATAGCGTCACAATCATTTTTAACCACTTAGCTTTGGCTATTCAAAAATAGCAGGCACCGCGCTATGAGCTTGTAGATCTGCTATTTTTGGAAAAACCTTGAAAAAGTGTTGCATATCTTTGAATATTTTTTTTTTTTAAAGCGAAAATGAACTGATATCTTTGCTTCTGGGGGTCCCTGGCACAAAACATTTTCAAATGGGGGTCCACGGCCGAATGTTTATCAATTTAGGGGTCCTTGGCATGATAAAGGTTGAAAACCACTGCCCTAAATCCATTCTAAACCCGCCCAAAAAGCATCAATAACCGCTAATAACCGCCCAAAAAATCGCGCGCGGTAATGGTACTTGGAATGACAGATAAAATCTGAGGTGGTACTTGTTGTAAAAAGGTTGAGAACCACTGTTCTACAGGTTTGTGGACATAAACAAATCAATCAAAAGTACATAAAGAGTTGCATCTGTGTTGTTGTTAAATAGAATATCTGAATACAATTCTGACCTTGTGTCTCAATTTGTTGTCTATTGCTGAGAGCTTTACACAGAAGGAAATTGCGTCTATAGTTTCTCATCATCCTTGCAACTAGGTCACTGACTACTCTGCTCATGCAGTGCATGAGTGGAGCATGTTCTGGGATAAAGTGAAGCTGAATTGTTCTATTGATCAGAACTGGTTGTGTCTGGGATGAATGATCATATGTGTCATACAAGCTACAAAATACATTGAGAACACCACTGTAAACCAATTTCACATATCTCTCATAGATATAGATGTCTCACATATCTATGGGAGTGCATGCGTACAGTATTGAGTAAATAGGAGGCGTGTGTGTGTGTGTGTGTGTGTGTGTGTGTGTGTGTGTGTGTGTGTGTGTGTGTGTGTGTGTGTGTGTGTGTGTGTGTGTGTGTGTGTGTGTCTGTGTGTCTGTCTGTGTGTGTGTGGTAGATTGACGAAGCGGAGATACTTGCCTCTCATTTGTCATATTCATTAGCCCCCCCCCCACGTTAATTTGATAGGTTTGGGCTAGTCTCCTTATGACAGGTGACCTATTTATCTAGACAATTTTGTCACCAGTTCGCTGGCTGGCTGGCTGTCACTAACCGGTTTAAGGAGGGGATCAAATCGTTACATGTCACTACAAGCACAGTCGCTTCAAAAAACAGCTTGACAAAGCACATCTGGCAAACAGCGTTGTGTGCTGGTGGAGTTGCTCTGAATGCATAACTGAGTGATCAAATATGATTAACTGAAAAATAAATGGATTCAAGCTGAAGTCGAGCTCTTGCCAATTAGATTATATTAGCCTAGTATTTGAATAATGGGGTGACCTTGAAATATATAGGCTTGTTAATCGTAATTAGATACTGCTAATATCAACCTTTCATCTGCATTCGCCACTGTCCCACCGTTCCTATTACATCTACAGCATCATAACAGGATTGGTTGCGTGCGCCATGTGTGACATTGACGAGCGGTGTAACTCTATGTGCTTAAAGTTGAAGTCCCATGGGACATATTATTATTATGATTGTATCATTATTGTGATATTATTATATAACTGAATAACTTGAAAGTGAAACCTTATTTATATGGTCCACTTCTCCATGCTGGACAAAGATAGCCTACAAGTTCTTGAACTTTTCTATTTGACTACAATTTCACTGCAATGATATTCTTACAATAGAGTGTCATTGTGAGTGTTATTTGATGTCATGAACCTGTCGATGAGAATGTTTGATGACGAGTTCAGAATTTAAATCACTGTGTCCTCTCTGACTCTCTCACAGGCTGTCCCTCAGGTGTAAATTAATGACAAATTGTAAATGTAAATTAATCAGCCTCTGAAAGTGAATGCAGTAGAAACAAACAACAACTTGCATGTTAGCAATACCACAGTGTAACCTTAAAGGACAACTTTTTTTTACAACAAGGGTTATTTTATTAGTTTGTCATTATAATAATTAAAAGATGACTGCTTTCTATCGTTATATCGACTTTTAACTGGGGGGCGGGGTCATTCAGGTAATTGTTTAAAAAAGAACTACACAATAAGCAGGCTATTTTTATATCCGCAAGGCCGAAGGCACGGATGTTGCCCCAAATGTTTCACATCGGGCTGTTATAGCGCCACCAGGAGGCTGATTTTTGCAAAACAAATTTCCTCCTAACATCACACAAATCGGTACACAGTATCTCTATAGTCATGTGATCAAGACAGATTTGTCGGATTGTTCATATTACATCCTCATTGGCTAAGATTGGCTTCCAAAGTTTGCAGGAGTGGCCCGTTTTGTACAAAATGCCTCGGATCATGAACGCAGCATCCGATTTGTGTGAAACTTTGTACGCACATCCCCACTAGGCCAAGTACTACAGAGATACTGTGTACCGATTTGTGTGATGTCTGTAGAGTAATATAAAAAAAAATGTTTTGCAAAAATCTGCCTCCTGGTGGCGCTATAACAGACTGATGTGAAAAAATGAATAAATAATAAATAAAAGTTTTTTTTTTAACACTCATCTTTTAATTATTTTCACAACAAACTAATAAAATAACCCTTGTTGTAAAAAAACAAAGTTGTCCTTTTAACAGCGTTGTCTGATCTCCACCTACTGTATGACTTGGAACCAGAAGAAAACTCTTCACTCAGGGGTGACCCAACAGTGCCTACGGCCACAGCCCCTGGAGTGTGGAACAGCATTCCCCTCCCTATCAGATCTGCTCCCTCCATAAAAACATTGAAGTCCAGACTCAAGACTCTTTAATTCACAAGCATTTCAATCCCCCTGATATGATTGATATTTACTGTTTTTAATAATACTGTCTATTTGTGCCTCTGAGTTGCATGTCTTGTTTCCATTGTGTCGTCTCTAATTGGGCTTTCTTCAAGCAGATCGTTGTTGTAAATTGTTGTTTGGTGAACTGAGTTCCCGTTCAATAAATTACTGCGAAGAAACACCTCACAGGAGCAGAGGAGGTCCAAAAATGTGATACCAAGATACGTCTTAAGGAACTGATTAATTGAAATCAATCTTTATGAATACAAATTGAACTTAATTGGAGAATCTATATTTTACCCAGCCATGAGGAGTACAGGGCATATCCCAGGGACCAGCAGTGGAAGACTACGGTTGTACCGGACAGGACCGGGTAATAATTGTGTCACTAGCAGCGAGTCACTGTAACTTCCTGATAAATAATAGGTGGAAACAAAGACAATAATCCCACGCTTTATGTGATTTCCCAGACGATGGCTGTGTCCCCTACCGCCACATTCACCCTGTCTCATTAGTCTGACCTAAGACCCTTTCCAGTTTTAATAATCCTCCACATTATCTCCCCTTCCGTGACCTGCTACATATTTATAAAGCTTCTCATCATTATGCCATCAGTCAAAGTGATCATCGTCACGGGGCCCATTAGGAGCTGGTCTGTGTTTTGGCTCTGTCCACCTCTGGGCTGGGGTTCAATAGATAAAGCTCTGCCCCAACCAGTGCAGCTTTGCAGGACAGGACAGGATGCTCTCGTACCTTGGGGATGTGGGGGCTTTGAAAAAAATGACTGAAAAGCCTTGCAGACACAGCTGAGTGTACACAACAACAACAACAACAACAACAACAACAACAACAGGTATAGAGCTAACACAGTTGCTTTATATTAGCTAGCTATGAGACCCATGGGGAAAAATGCAATGTAACAACTTTAACTTGAGATGACTTGCAAGACACCGGAAAACTCTGGATTCTCTCTCTCTCTCTCTCTCTCTCTCTCTCTCTCTCTCTCTCTCTCTCTCTCTATCTCTCTCCCTTCAAGCACTCTGCCGCAATGGGCTCTCATATAATTTCCTATTCCAGCTCAATACTCTCACTAACAATCTCCCACCACACTGGTTTTATATTTGTTTTATTTGCTTTCAGCACTGTATTGATTGTGTCCATTTCCATGCTGCTGTCTCTGAGTCACAGATATGATGTCTATTGTTCCCCTGCCGTAACTGGCTGTTCCTCCTGCTGTTAGTGTTAGTTTTAGTAAGCCTATTGTTTATTGTAGTCCTGCTGGTACATTCAGAGCTGCTCTGCTGCTGAGTGGGCTGGTGGTGGTACGCGATATTTGTTACCAGACTGAGAAAGCAATGTACATATGGTACATATTCAACTGAATCTTCCTCGTAGATATCAAGTACTCAAGCCGTGAAATACATAATTAAAAATCAGACAGTGAGATATATATTTGATAATAGACTGTCCGTCCCCCTAGCACAAAGCTGAAGTGACTTATACGGTTTGTATCTGCCCAAAAGCTCTTCAACAGAGGATGACAGGTGATGATGATGATGATGATGGGTGATTAAACAATGCTTATTGTAATGGTGTATTTATATAGCGCTTTTTTATCCAAAGCGCTTTACATAGATTGTGCATTACATTCACCAATTCACACACACACATTCATACACGGAGGATGGCGGAGGAAACCATGCAAGGCACCAACCTGCTCATCGGGAGCAATTAGGGGTTCAGCGTCTTGCTCAAGGACACTTCGACACTAACTCTGGGGGAGCGATCGAACTGGGAATCTTGCGGTCCACATGTGTGGACATTAGCTGATCACAATGTTTCTTATTCTGGTAGAATTGGACTTCAGACTGTGGTATCTTTACAGCAGCTTTACAGACAGTGAATAGAAGCATTGGAACAAACCCCCTCAATCATTGGAAAGGTCTGTTTTTCTATAGATGTTTGGTTAAATGAAGGTCAAATGCAGGTTCAATAAAAATACAAATAAAAACACCTTTCATTGCTTTGTGATATATGGTGGTGGAATGTCCCTATATGGTTCAGATACTGAAACAATGTTTATTTTACTTACTTTGGAATGTTTTGGTCATTATGATTTAGTCTTCGCCTGAGGGTTCATCAACTAATGGAGGGTGCTCCTGTCCAAAACACTCGCATTATATCGGAATGTGTAATTGCTCATTCTGAACCATTGTTATTGTTCACTAGACCACCCAAATAATTAGGTTGCTTCTGAAGGTAACATTATGTACCTAATTGCATCTCCGTTCGCCAAGATGAAAAGTGTTGACTACTTTTGCAGGCAGCTTATTCCATTTTCTTTCTTCCAAAAATAAAAATAAAAGTGTAATTCATTAAACGTATTAAAATATAATATAGAGAAACATATTAATGTATTATTTGTTATCCAGTGAAACTAGTGATATTTCAGAGGGGCCGAACACTTTTGCAAGGCACTGTATGCATGTCACATTCTCATTAGGATCTGAGTTCCCCTAATCCTAGAATCCCTATATTGTAGAGTTGCTGCATGCAGCCTACCTAATACAGGAAGATACGGTACAGATGCCTTCTTTCGCCCTTTGGTTTCCTGCTGTTGGCTTATCTGATGTTTGTCTCTTTGTGTTTGTCATCTAGTCCCATTGCTTAGTATCTGATCCATGGTTGGCCGTACCTCAAGACATCTCTTGACCTCTGTTAAAGAGGTCAAGAGAGAACATAAGAGTGTAAAATGTAAATAAAGATTGGTGCTTAATTGACTATATATCTGTATTTATATTATGCATCTATATATCTATCTTTAAACCAATTCAGTGTACCAATAAAAGCCTGAATTGGACTTAAGCACACACAAATCCACGTGGTGTCATGTTTGAGTGATGACCTTGCCTTATTACACACAGCTACGAAGAGCTAAGCCCTTATATTAAGTACAACCCTATAGAACAGATACTCCTCCAAGGTTATTCCCAAATCTATCTTGCCACACACACACACGCGCGCGCGCACGCACGCACAGACAGACACAGACAGACACAGACACACACACAGACACACACACACACACACACACACACACACACACACACACACACACACACACACACACACACACACACACACACACACACACACACACACACACGTACGTGTTTGAGCCTTCAAAGAAAACACTGCAATCTACACCTGCATCACTATAAAAGGTGACAGTCATTGCCAAAACAAGCACCCACACAAGGCCAAGGGGATTCCATTTTCCATTAATTTACTGAGTAGCACAGAGCTTTCTTTTGGTCAGGAAAGCTCTTGTGGATAATACCTGCTCCACAATAGAGCTTGATTAAATGAGAAGTGGGGCCATTGCCACACAATGCTTCTGTGCATCAGCTGTGAGGTGGAGGCATTACGGGCATTTTCAAGATATAACCTTCAGTCTGCCCAACCAAGGTTATTGTTTTTATTTGTATCTGGCAAATCTCACAAACTGCTAGGCTGAATATAGCATAATATTTCTTGTGCGCACTAGCAGCAGGACAAGGACCTCAATTTTCAAATCGGTCAAAGACGACTATGTATTTTATTTTTAAATTATTTTTATCGTAGAGCAATCACTCCTCCAGGCTATGGGATAAACGTCCTGCCAGGCTATTAACTGGAAGTACAGTCGCTAATTGCAACAGGCCATGGGATAAGTCCCCTCAGGCTATTGACTGGCACTAGACAATCGCAGACATGCATGCTGTGATGGTGGTGTGGCTGCATGAACAGCAACTAAAGGTTTGGCATGTAGGCATACACTTTTTTCTCTCTTTTTGTTTACAATTATATTGTAAACTAGATAAAGTGCTCCTCGGAGCACAGGTCTCCGCCAGGTCAGATACGTTATTGTGGCCTCCTGGTGGCGCTATAATAGGCCAATGTGAAAAGGGTGCCATTTATTCTTAGGTCGTTCATGGCAATCGGACACTGCATTCATGATTTGAAGCATTTTGTTCCAAAAATGTGTTTTGCTAAATTAGACCTGCTGGTGGCGCTATAACAGGCCAATGTGAAAAGGGTGGCATTTCTTCCTCGGCCTAGTGGGAATGTGCGTGTGAAATTTCACGGAAATCGCACGCTGCGTTCATGGTTTGAGGCAGTTTGTTCAAAACGGACCAATCCTGCAAACTTTGGATGGCAACCTTAACCAATAAGGATGGAATATGGGAAATCGGACAGATCAGGGTTGATCACATGACTATAGAGATACTGTGTACCGATTTGCATGACGTTTGGTTAAAAACTGTAGGAATAATGTGAAAAAATGGGTTTTGCACAAATCGGCCTCCTGGTGGCGCTATAACAGGCCCATGTGAAAAATTTGAGGCAGAGGTTCTGAATTGGCATCCAGGGAGTGTGTGTGCACAGTTTCGCAGCGACCGGGCCAACGGTGCCGGAGATTTGGTGGTAACACACGGACACACGGACACACGGACGGACACACGGACGGACACACGGACGGACACACGGACGGAGGGTAAAACATACTCTCTCGCCATGCCTTACGGCCTGGCGGAGACAATGAGGCTACCTGTCTCTTTACACGAGAGGAGAGAGAGAGAGAGAGAGAGAGAGAGAGAGAGAGAGAGAGAGAGAGAGAGAGAGAGAGACACAGAGAGACAGAGAGACAAAGAGAGAGACAAAGAGAGAGACAGACAGACAGACAGACAGACAGACAGAGAGAGAGATGCAGTTCTCCATCACTGTCAGATAGAATGCGGCTGCTATCATGTGCCCGTTGGGTAAATCGTATGGTAGTTTGCTCCGAGTGAAGAAGTGGGTCACATGACTCGCATGACATGTGTTCATATGCTTTCTGATAGTGCTCTCCAAGCGACAGATAGGGATGAGCAGATCTTAAGTGAAATATTGATGCTTTCAATACTGACATTTCCTTTTGAGACTCGATCGGCACATTAAAATATATATACCACAGGTTTTCTGCATTTATGTATTACTTCTCCTTCTGCTCTCTACCTTCATTCCTCATACACACAGACACAGCAAGAAATTTGTCACATGCAGTCACACTACGAGAAGGAGTGAATGGCAGAGAGAAAGTCAAGCATTGGAGTTATTTCACTGCACTAAACAAATATTAGGCAACATATCATGTGTGTCAAAAGTCAATAAAAATATTGTGTCAATGCAGCAAACCTGCTGAAACACATAAAAGTCAGCCACATAAAAGAACATGATGAGTTATAAAGTAACAGTGGCAGAGATCATCAGAGGAGGAGCGGAGGGCACCTGAGGGAGGCAGAGTTCTCTGACAGAAGCCTTTCAGAGAGACAGAATTTAGTATATAGTGAGAATTACATTATTTTTATGCTTTGACCAGAAGCCTGGAAATGAGTAACTTCGATGTAGTACCATATCCATTTTGTGGGCAACTGATATGCATTGCTCAGTATTTTTTGTTTTGTTTTTGTTTTAGAGAAACGAAGAGAGAAGTGTTACTGAATGTGATCATTGATCATTTAGTAACAATACAGGGTATTTTAATTTGTTTTTGAAGTCCGCTGCAGAAATCACAAATATTTCCCTTTTTTCTATACACAAGAAGACTTTTAAAAGTGTCTGTATCAATATTAGAATAGTAGCCTTGGTATTGATCAAAAATAAAATCTGTGAAATTGCTCATCCCTAGTGATGGAGTGGCCAGTACACGAGAAAAGAGTAATATAGAGGAGACCACAACTTCTAATGTCCACTCTACCAGCTTGTTTTTTTTCTTTTAAGGGCCAAGTTGTTTGCTTACCTCATACAGTAACTCAACCAATTGTTGCATTTACATTTCTAATATTCCCGACTTGATCATCTGACAATGTGTTCAAGTGGCCCTTCCTAGTGCAACTAGTGTAGACTGTGTACAGAGAGACACAGAGAGAGAGAAGAGCAAGAGAGAGAGAGAGAGAGAGAGAGAGAGAGAGAGAGAGAGAGAGAGAGAGAGAGAGAGAGAGAGAGAGCGAGAGAGAGAGTTGCATTTTGACATGTCAGGCAGTATAGACAACGATTTGTTTTTGCTTTTGTATTGGAATTATGGGCAATTATAATGTTCGAGCATCATAACATTTTACTGCTATCATAGCACCTCACTTAATGTTCACTTAGCTCCTCACATGAATTATTAAAAAATACAAAAATACTGTCCTTGTAGCTCTCATCTGCTCTGTTAGTTCTTGCTTGCTACACTACTACACTAGGAACCAAAGCTTAGGCTTATTCAATGTTTGTGCTTTGTTTTAAAGTTTATCTGGACAAGAAACATCTGCTAAATGTCTAAAATATAAAACTTAAAGAGAACATTATGGAAGCCTTCATGCCCAAGGCAATATGAACTAGAAAAAGTGCTCCTCGGAGCACAGGTCTCCGCCAGGTCAGGTAGGCTATTGTGGCCTCCTGGTGGCTATAATGGGCCAATGTGAAAAGGGTGCCATTTATTCTTAGGCCTTGCTCGACAATCGGACACTAACTGCATTCATGATTTGAGGCATTTTGTTAAAAACATGTGTTTCGCTAAATTAGACCTGTTGGTGGCGCTATAACAGGCCAATGTTAAAAGGGTAGCATTTGTTCCTCTACATAGTGTGAATGTGCGTGCAAAGTTTGAGCGCAATTGGACGGTGCATTTGCAGAATTTTGTTCAAAACAAGCCAATAATGCAAACTTTAGATGTCAATCTTAGCCAATCAGTGTGGAATATGAAAAATCAAACACATCCGTTGTGATCACATGACTATAGAGATAATGTGTACCGATTTGCGTGAAATTTGGATAAAATTGGAAGGAGTAGTATAAAAAAATGTGTTTTACACAAGTCGGCCTCCTGGTGGCGCTATAAAAGGCAGATGTGAAAAATGCAGGGCAAAGGTTTTTCCTTGACCTATAGGGAGTGTGCATACAAAGTTTTACACAGATCGGTGCAATTATAGGTAAAATCACGAATCGGCCTGTTATAGCGCCACCATGAGGCTGATTTGAAAATTTGCAAATGGTAGTTCTTCCTCTGCCTAATGGGAATGTGCGTGGAAAATTTCACGGAAATTGCATGCTGTGTTCATGATTTGAGGCATTTTGTTCAAAACGGTGCACTCCTGCAAACTTTGGAAGACATTTTTAGCCAATCAGAATGGAATATGAGAAATCTGAAAGACCCGTTTCGTTTAATGACTATAGAGATTCTGTGTACCGATTTGTGGGATTTTTGGACAACATCTGTAGGAGTACTGTCAAAAAATGTATTTTGCACAAATCGGCCTCCTGGTGGCGCTATAACAGGCCCCTGTGAAAAATGTGGGCCAGAGGTTCTGCTCTGGTATCCAGGGACTGTGTGTGCACAGTTTGGCTGCGAGCAAGCCAACGGTGCCGGAGATTAGCTGTACACAGACAGATCGAATGACGGACGGACACACGGACACACGGACACACGGACACACGGACGGACGGACAGGGGGTAAAACATACTCTCTCGCCATGCCTTTCGGCCTGGCGGAGACAATAAAAAATAAATCAAAAGTTATAGTTGGATCTCGTCCAAATAAGCAGTATTGCATTTGAATGACTTTGTGTTTCAAATATACTGTGAATATATTTATCACACATACACAGGGCTTTATTTGAGTGAGGGGAGGGGATAAAAGGACGAAGGGTGATGAGCCTGTGCTTATTCATCATCCGCCCCCTCCCTTAGGGGAGGGTAGTTGACCAATAAGTGCAGGAATCAAAGCACAGATTGGAAAATGGTGAGGCAGGACAGAAGAAACTTCCATGTTCTTAGACAGCTCACTCCACAAATTATTACCCACCCATCATTGCCGTTCTTATCCACTCCGTGGATCAGGGTGATATGCCCAAACGTAAGCCATTATGTCTTAAGACAAATGTCACATGTGTTCATGGAAGACAGTTTTCTAGCTTGGAGGGAATATGTGTGAGATTATGCACAGAACCGTTTGTATTTTTGATAACATGGCCTTTAAGAAAGCACCCAACAAAGCTGAAACAACTCTTCAAATCCATAGACCTTGGGGCCATAATCAGTCAATAGAAGAATGTCATAGGAACATATTTTGACATTTCACTTATTTTGCAAATCTTAGGAGAATGTCATAGGAACATAATGACATTTCACATATTTTGCTAATATTAAAGTGTGTCAGCTTGGAGGAAAACATTCGACTGCAGCATGTAACATGGAATCAGGATCAGAGAATCGCATCACAGGTTTACAGGTGTAACTTTTTTTCATCATTGTAATTTTTTGTTAGAAGGGAAGAGGAGATACTGTAGAGGAAGAGCATGGAGAAAAGCAGCACAGGATAGAAAATTTATCAAATAAGATATATGCATACTGTATACATACATTTGTATATACTTTGTTACTGTCCACACATATATAATTAAAATGATCGACAGACTCTTGTAAAAGTCTCTCTTGAGGGGTAAACTCTTACAGTGAATGTTTGGACAAAACAAAGTTCAGATGGATTACTTTCACAATACTAGTGGAGAGCTACAAATGTTACTAGAACATCATCTGACTCCAGCTCCTTTGCGGCAAACAACCAATCTGTCATAAATTCCATTACAGTGCTCAGATTTCCCCAGGTTTTAATCCGACAGTAGGCACAAAAAAAAAGACAAAGTAGAATTGTTTGCATCTGTTATAAAGCAGCAGCCTCCAAGGTTTACGGCGACAAGCAGGAGAAATTGGTCTTGGGGGCAAACAGGACCCAAAAAAAATGAGAATATTAAGGTGTCACATGGCCTCCAAAGTCATTTACAGCCTGTCAGCCAGATATCACTGTCCAGCAATTTGTCGACTGGCGTCTGTGTATGTGTGTGCATGTGTGCGTTTCTCACGACTCAGCAGCGGCTATACAGTACCTTCAGTGGAAAAAACTTTTCAACAAAGTGTTCCATTTCACTCCCAAGGATGTTACAAGGTTTGACCTCCAGTAGCCCCTTCATGAATATTTAAAATCCAACAGAAGAAATGCTGGAAAGATTATCACAATGTAAGACCCCCACCCCCCACACACGGTCCTGCTGTTGAACCCTCAGAAGCTGTTTATTTGCACAGAAAACTAAACGGAACAGAGCCTTTATTTGTATAATTGGTAAGACCTGTAAAGGAAGTTCCATATTGGAATTTCTTTCCAATATGGCTGCTGTGCATAGAGCCTATTGTGGCTCTTAATTTCTTGAATGCTAAACACGATGGGCCAATGTATTTTGGAGCTGTCTAGTAATTGCTTGCATTTTGTCGTCAACATTTATTTTGTTCCATCAGTCAATATTTGAATATAATAGTACAGACTGGTCCAGTTCTAAATAGAGGGACATCAAAACATTGCTTGCAGAATAGAAAGACAAACAGCTAGGGCTGTCCTGTCCAGGTGGCATAGAGGCACATTGGCAATGTTCACAGGTGGAAAGCCGATTATGTGGTTGGTGCTGCACAAGCAACCCCTGCTGGTTGGTTGAGGCACCTGTTCAGCAGGGCGGGGATCTGGGGGAGATTACACTCTCCTGGTGTAACTCCTCACTGTCAGCTGAAAAGAAGCGGCTGGTGCATCAGAGGAGGCCTGTGGCTGTCTATACTAGGGGTTCCCACATTCTTTAGCTCGAGACCCAAAAGGGAAATTTGATGTCTCCTAAACTAGTGAAAATAGCTGATCTACTGTACAAGCCACTACTGTGTTACTGTCATCAAAAAAGTCAAATAATGGCCGATATGTCGACGAGGCCGATACATTGGTCGGACTCTCGTTGGGAGAGGCCGCTGCTGCTGGATTAGATTTAGTCACTGGGGTGGATGGGATAGCCAGAGTGCTTTCTAAAGACGTCTGCTTAATGTGGCGCCAGCCTGCCGCTCTGCCTCGCCAAGAAGCTACACGATGTTAGACTCTGGGGACTACAATGGTGACGGATTGTGTGTGTGTTCGTGTGCGTGTGCGTGTGTGTGTGTGTGTGTGTGCTTGTATTACTATACTTGTGGGGACGTTTGGTAGATTGTCTATTTTTGGCTTCAGGGTTTAAAAATAGCATTCATAAAATGCATTTGCAGCAACTCATAATGGCTCAAAATATAATGATGGTTCATAATGTACAGTAATCATTTTAATGTAGGGGGTACTCAGAGTAACTACCCTGTAGGCAGAATTGTTGTCGACAAACCGGCCCAGCATTCATCGTCATGATGATACCGACATGATACTGACCAAGTGACCACGATACTGACCATGAAACTGACCATTATACCGACATGATACTGACCAAGTGACCACGATACTGACCATGAAACTGACCATCATACCGACATGATACTGACCAAGTGACCATGAAACTGACCATGACATCGTCATGATACTGACCATGAAACTGACCATGATACCGACATGATACTGACCATGATACTGACCATGAAACTTTCCATGATACTGACCATGATACTGTCATGAATGATACCGACCCCGATACTGATATAATACTGATATGATACTGACAATGATACTGACATGATACTGACCATGATACTGACCATATACTGATTACGATGTAGCATTTTTCTCATTAATATGAGCCATTATTATATTATGAGTGGCTATAAGGTTCTTAATGTTATGTAACCTATTATTATATTATGCAAAAATGTGTTATGTTATCTGCTCATGATTGCATTACATTATGAGCTTATATGACTTTATGAGCTTTTATTGCATTTAGATTATTACATTATGAGCCGTTATTACATTATGAGCCGCTATTACATTATGAGTTGCTACACACCGTCCTAAAATGTTGATGTTCACACAAGTATAGTAGCCTAATACAAACGCGCGTGTGTGTGTGTGTGTGTGTGTGTGTGTGTGTGTGTGTGTGTGTGTGTGTGTGTGTGTGTGTGTGTGTGTGTGTGTGTGTGTGTGTGTGTGTGTGTGTGTTGCATGCACGTGTTAGAGCTTCTAAAGACCAGAGTGTGCATGTGTGTATCTTTGTTTTCATGTCTCAAGTCTTTTTACGCTTTAGCCTCTGGGAGTTTATGTGGTTGGTCTGTGTGTGTGTGTGTGTGTGTGTGTGTGTGTGTGTGTGTGTGTGTGTGTGTGTGTGTGTGTGTGTGTGTGTGTGTGTGTGTGTGTGTGTGTGTGTGTGTGTGTGTGTGTGTGTGTGTGTGTGTGGTGAATAATCTGGATGTACTCCAGGTTTGCAGCTCAGCGTACTGCTTTTGATTTCACACACACACACACACACACACACACACACACACACACACACACACACACACACACACACACACACACACCTCATCCTCACTCTATATGCGAGTGGATTCCGCCCCGACTGATCCTCCTCCGACTAGCAGCTTGTACTGCAACTCTGTTAGGAAATGTGTTGGCGCAGCTAGCAGTTGTACGTCACTCAAATGTACACATGAAGGTAACGCAGCAGAGCCTGTCACTGTCAGCACAGTGGGGTTTATAGCTTTTCTGTACCGTCTCCACCACTTCTGAAATCACACTGTCACGCAGCCAAGTGTGACTGATACACAGGTAAAGAGGACAGGTCACGAAGGACCGGGTGCAGTGAGACTATATCCTTTGTGTGTTACATAAGCACTGTTCACATATCTGTACATGGTACACCATAATTCAGTGATTCTCCACCTGTGGGCCGGGAGGACCGAGGGTATTGCAAGTGGGCCCCCACAACTACTACGATTGATGTTATAACATTAACATGATAAAATGTACAACAACAAAAAAAGCCGGAACCACAATCGATTGATTGATCATTAAAATAAAAATGCTCTGAAAATGCAGGTGGCCCACCCATCTGACCACTTAAAGTTAAGTGGTCAGATGGGTGGGTCGCGAATACTTTTCCGATTTTGAAGTGGGCCCTGATCCTGAAAAGGTTCAAAACCATTGTCATAAAGGACCTGGTACAGTGAGACTATCCTTGTGTGTTACATCGCACGTTCATATCTGTCCACCACACATGATTTCACCACACTGGGTTTTATACTTCATCATCATCTGATTTGCTTACCACACTATGTTCTCATACATACATACATTTCCAGATGAACAAAATATTCAGAAATCAGAAATGCCCCAACCACCAATACAAATAAAAGCTATGGCTACTGCTTCTGTGATGATACTTGTGTGTCTAGAGCATATCGTATCAACTTAAGCATCTGTATACTTCGTCATATGACAGATGACTTATGTAAAACACATTATTTTATACTACTCCTTCCAATTTTATCCAAATTTCACGCAAATCAGTGCACATGATCTCTATAGTCATGTGATCACGACGGATGTGTTTGATTTTTCATATGCCATACTGATTGGCTAAGATTGACATCTAAAGTTTGCATTATTGGCTTGTTTTGAACAAAATTCCGCAAATCATGAACACACCGTCCGATTGCGCTCAAACTTTGCACGCACGTTCACACTATGTTGAGGAACAAATGCCACCCTTTTAACATTGGCCTGTTATAGCGCCACCAACAGGTCTAATTTAGCTAAACAAATGTTTTTAACAAAATGCCTCAAATCATGAATGCAGTCAGTGTCCGATTGTTGTGCAAGGCCTAAGAAGAAATGGCAACCTTTTCACACGGCCTATTATAGCGCCACCAGGAGGCCACAATAGCCTACCTGACCTGGCGGAGTGCTCCGAGGAGCACTTTTTCTAGTTTATTTATGACATGCCCAAAATATGGATGCCGCAGGTTTCAAGTGGTTAACTTCACTTCCATAGACCATTAAAATTAAATAATGATAAAATAAATGACCAAAATGTGTCTAGTGTATGATTCAACAGGATGCAGACATTAAGGCACAACTTCACTAGCAGGGCACACCATCCTGTAATTGAAATGCTTTTCACAGAGTTACAGGAATGTCACCTCCCCATCCCTCGCGGTTTCTGTACATTACAGTGCCACCACGACACTTGCCGTACAGTCACACAGAGCCCTCGCAGCCTGAGATAAAAGCAGCTTATCCTTAAAGGCATCCATTCCCTTTAATGTCGTACAGTGATAAGTGAAGGTTAGGTGCGGCTGAATGAATGGAGCTGCCATGATAATTGACATTTAGCGATGAAATGCCTCGCACAATGAATGCCGAGGAAGGGCCGACTAATTACTGCCTATCCAAGTGTCAATAGCATCATCTGTTCCCTCCCTAAATGTCAGTTTAACATTGAAATGCTTGAGGCGATGCTTGCCAAAGAACTAACGGTTGCCTCGCTCACCGCCGGCAACGGGCCTCTCAGGTGGGCAGGCGGAACACAGCAACCATTATGACATCATCATAATGCTCACAGGCAGCCCCCCCCCCTTCCCATTAATCTGCTCTTAAAGGAGTAGTTCACCCAAAATATTACTTATTTTCTATCAATTACACATCCCATGAAGCCTTGGATTCATGGAGATTTTTTTTTTGTCGCATCCCTTAGGAGACTCAAAGAGTCCGTCGGTCATCCAATTATTGGCTTAGGAATGCGACAAACATCTCCATGAATTCAAGGCTTCATGGGGTGAGTAATTGATAGAAAATAAGTCATTCTTTGGGTGAACTACTCATTTAAAAGGGACATGCAATAATTGGCACTGAAATAATTAGCCTGCCCCTTTGATCAACTAAGACAAAATGGATCTGACTGAGATCTCACAACTCATTATGCTTAATACTCATACAAAGGTGTCGCTCGTCGACAATAGCTTATCTACAATCCTACAACATACAGTAGCCTGTGGACGGGCTATTTTAGCGAGCGACACTGTCGTACAATGGAGTATACATCACACCTTGGAATCAATTAGCACCAAATCTATACATGACTTAGAAGACAGGAGCAAAGTTATAACAAAACAAATAAGTTCAAGAAAAAACAAAATTACAGAGGAAAACAAGTTCCTAATTTGAGCAGGTGAGACACTAAAAAAACACCCCAAGGAGCTGTCAGTACAGCCAGAGAGAACATTCACACATCAAGGAGTGTCGTTGAGAGGTGTGTGCCACCTCTGAAATACTGCCTTCTTCTAGGTATAAAATAGAAATGTCTCAGTCAGATATCGTAAATTGCTCGCTATAAAGGTGTTTGAGGAATTTCCAAGAATCATTTACCCACATGTCCAAAAAACATAATTTATTCAAGTAATCTGTAATGAGCCATTGAACCTGGTAGCATACCATAGCCTGATTAAAACTCTGACATCATTACATAAGCCCCATATACATTGTCAATACAACGAATGGCAAAAATAAGGTTATCGTACGTATATTCTGAGCTTGCACATCAGCCATTTTGAATATTTTGGAGAATTTTTGCCTATAACATGCCCAAAAGTGGGACACCAGGTTGAAAGTGGTTTATTAGATCACATGATCAACCTTGCTTATGGCGCTATAACACCGCCAGGGTTAGCGGTTGGGTTCCCGAGCATGGCACCAATACTGACAGAGTTGGGCCATGTCCTGTGGAGCTTCCTCCGACAGCGCAGCACTCCGACGTTTCAATACTAAACCCGAACCAAACCCGCACCCTAACCCTGACCGCACGCGGATGCCACATAGTCGGAGAAAAGGTCTGTCGGATTATCGCATGCCTCCCATACTATAGTGGTGGACAAAGTATTCAACCCCAATACTTGAGTTAAAGTATACTGTCAGGGTTACGTGTTGAACGAGGATCCAAATGCAGACACTGAAGGCAGGCAGGTCAAATCCAGCAGTTTATTAACAAATTCATAAACGAGGCAGGCAAATAACACTGAACATGCATGAAGGACAAATGAGGAACTAAGAGGACACACTGAAACACAGGGTTTATAGACACAGGGATAACAGGACACAGGTGAACTCAACTGACAATCAACACTGGGATAGGCTGGGGGACTAAGAGGACACAGGTGGAAACACAGACAAATCACAAGACTGGTTAGACAAGGCAGGTACAGAACTACAGGGGCGGACAGGAAACATCTGAAACGATACTACAAAATAAGAACCAGCAACACTTCAAAAACAAGACAGAAACGCAGATCCTGACAGATACTCCTGGTCAAATATTACTCAACTACAAGAAGGTTGCTCAGTCAATTGTATAGTTGAGTAGAGCACTGGCTGGAGTACTTTTAAAAATACTGTTATAAAATCTTGACATTTTCCTCCTCCTTTTCCTCCTCACAATAAAACAAGAAATGACAAAGTCATAATATAGGTTGCGGCAGGCTTTTTTTTGCCCCAATCTGCAGCACAAAATGCAAAAGTGGTCTTTAAAATGAAATCTCAGCCATTCCAATGCAACCAAAATAATTCCACAGAGAGGTTCATCGGTTGGCTACCAATATAAAGGGTGTGTGTGTGTGTGTGTGTGTGTGTGTGTGTGTGTGTGTGTGTGTGTGTGTGTGTGTGTGTGTGTGTTCGCGCGCGCGTGCGTCGCAATGTACTTGTGTAAAAGTACAATAGTATTGGTATCAAAATGTACGTAAAGTTCCAAAAGTGAAAGTACTAAAATGTTTGAAAATAGCAGATCTACAAGTAGGTATTATACTTGTAGGTATAAAATAGGGCTAAAGTGGTAAATGTATGTTTTATAATGTAATGTGCAATATTTACCTCTGAGATGTAGTTGAGTAGAAGTAAAAGTACAGTGTTTCACTTAGATCATTTGTATCAACAACAAAAACAGTTAGCCTAGCCTACTTATGCTTAGGCTATGAAAGTTAAGTGCAACCCTAATCCTAAGTGAAACCACCTTTCAGGGTGAAAATGGCGCAGCCTCGCTTCTCCATCTAAACGTGCAATACAGGGGAATCCGCAAAAGTGTGATGTTATGTTTCATGTAGGCTGACTAGGCTCTCTTGCATGAGTGAAATAAGCAGTCAGTTCTATGAAAACAAGCCCAAAAGAAGGGACTATTTTACATGAGCAGTAGCACAGACTAGTACATTGGCTATTTTAAAATAGCGTATCTACATGCTCGCAAAGTGTTGCATTCACAACGCTTTTTGAGCTTGTAGATCGGCTATTTTCAAAAAGATCTTGAAAATAAAAAGTTAAATAATATTTGGAAGTATACATACATACATACATACATACATACATACATACATACATACATACATACATACATACATACATACATACATACATACATACATACATACATACATACATACACATGAGCAGTAGCACAGACTAGTACATTGGCTATTTGAAAATAGCAGATCTACATGCTCGCAAAGTGTTACATTCACAACGCTTTTTGAGCTTGTAGATGGGCTATTTTCAAAAAGATCTTGAAAAGAAAAAGTTAAATAATATTTGGAATATATATATATATATATATATATATATATATATATATATATATATATATATATATATATATATATATATATATTCTGTCATTCATTGTATGTATATTATAATGAATTGATTACTGCAACAAATTAATGATACAGCACTATTGTTACAACTTGTGCAACTTTTATTTCAACTTAACCACAACAACAATATCATTATGTGCATGCAAATATGCACTGAACGGCAGAGCAGATCACTCACTCCAGACCGTTCTTTGCGATCCGGGGCGACCGTGTTTAGGGCCGAGAGATAGTGAGTTGTGGCTCGTAGAGATTTTCTGAGCCTCAACACGTATGCTCGTCTGTTAAGAGGTGTAAAGTAACTAAGTACATTTACTCCAGTACTGTACAATGATTGTGAGCTTGTAGATCGGCTGTTTTCAGAGTATTTCAGACAGTATGCGCGTGTGTGAGTACTCTGTGTGACGGTGATTGAAACCGACGGCATGGGCATAGTCATTTAGTCCAACTTGACTGTAGCCTGTAGTAGCCTTTTCATACGTTTCCTTTGTCCTCATCTTGCGCTAATGCACGCAACTGTTGCGCCAGGTTGTATTGTTGTTGTTTCGCATAAAAGCGTGCATCTGTTGTCCGTCAACAACACAGCCAGGCTCTCCCCAACTCCTTTCGCGTCTCTACTGGTTTGGGTGCCTCGGAGGCGAAAGGAAAACGCCGTTCGCGTGCTCAAACATGTTCATGGACCCCCACATTAATATGTATTTGTCAACAGCCCCCCCCCCCCCCCCCCATCTATTTCGTGCCATGGAACCCCCTTCCCTGCGGGGACGGGCGATGTGAAGTCGGTGAAAAATAAATGCTCTGTCTGTCTGCCTACAACACAGAGGTGTAAAGTAACTAAGTGCATTTACTCAAGTACTGTATAAGCGTGCATCCGTTGTCCGTCAACAACACAGTCGGCGAAATAGGAGAACGCCGTTCGCGTAAAGTAAGTAAGTACCCCCAGATTAATATGTATTTGTCCACAGGCCCCCCCCCATCTATTTTGTGCCAGGGACCCCACTTCCCTGCGGGGACGAGCGATGTGAAGTCGTCGGCTAAAATGTTCTGTCTGTCTGCCAACAACACAGAGGAGGTGTAAAGTAACTAAGTACATTTACTCAAGTACTGTATAAGCGCGCATCCGTTGTCCGTCACCAACACATTCGTCGAAATAGGAGAACGCTCGCTGTTCGCGTAAAGTAAGTAAGTACATTGACTCAAGTACTTTTCTTAAATGTTGTCCTATATATGACTCTGTGTCACGGTGATTGGAACCGACAGCAGGCGTGTGTAGTACTAGGCATAGTCAGAGGCGAGAGGCGTGTCTAGTCCCATAGCTTGGGAGGACGAGGCCGCCCGTTCAGAGTATGGGACAATGGGAAAATATCCCCATTGGCTTAAAAGACAGCCAATGACGCAAATCTGTCGAATGCAAATCTGTAAGGACAGCCAATGACGCAAATCTGTCGAATGCAAATCTGTAAGGACAGCCAATGACGCAAATCTGTTGAATGGAAAAATCTGTCAAATGCAAATCTGTAATCTGTCGAATGATGACTAGTAGGTATGCCTCTTCTTAGAGCAGGTTTGCAACCTGCTAAAAATATTTGAAACAAGAAACAAAAAAAGACAAAAACAAAAATATATATACATATATATATATATATATTTTTTTTTTACTATTTTCAACTATATTTGAAATGGGGCTTAAGTGGTTCATTGATCATTGATTGATTGAATATTAGGCAAAAATGTACAACAGCACAGTTACATTTAAAATACTTTGTCTAACAGGTCCGTTCATGAAAGTCCTTGCGGTCGGTCATGTTTCCAATGAGGGCCTTGGTATTCAATTCATAGACAGATATAGTGGCAAAACAGTTCAAATATTACCAAAAAAACAGGTAACAGATAACATTATGTACATAAAAAAAATAAAAAAGGGGGAAAAAATAAAATCAAATAAAAGACTATGTACTGTACAAGAACAGGGGGGGGGGGTTGTCTGTCTAACGGGAAAGCAGTTCATAATGTTCATTTTCCTTTCCTAGAAATGTAGTGGAGTACAATATTTGTTTTTGAAATGTAGTGGAGAAAAAGTCTAAAGTTTAAAAAAATACAAATATTAAGTAAAGTACAGATAGTCAATTTGTTTTACTTAAGTACAGTACTCAAACTCGTGTCACATTACACACATTTCACAATACGACACACGATATTGGGCTCACAATATCGATACATTGTGATGCCCCCTAAATTAGTCTCAGATATCACGGTCGTACAACATGGCATCCTCAAAGGGGAAAACTCATTCCCATACCATTTACACAAAGGGAGAAGAAGGAGCACAGCAAATAATTGCAGCCAACACCACTTTGATTCAAAGGTCAATATATTTTTTTGTCACATCCGAGATATGTGAGAGTAAAATTCAACAGTGTAGCAACAAATAGTATTATTTATAGTATTTATATATGGATGATTTATTGATACAGTTAAATGGGTGTAAAACTGGTTGCATGGTTGGTGGGGGATAACCTTATCAATCATATGATTTATGCTGATGATTTAGTTGTAGCCTACTGTCTCCTTACAGTGCTGGCCTACAGCAGCTACTCAGTATATGCTCAGAATACGGAAAGTTGTTTGATATAAAGTTCAACTCTAACTAATTCGGCGGAAGTAACATTATCGTTTTTTCACCGTCAGTTGATGCTTCATATCCATAAGAGTAAAACCGCCGGGGTCATTTGTTTATTTTTGGAACACAGTTCTTATTTGACGCAATATTAAATACGTCTATGGGATTCAGAATGGGGGTGGAAAACCGCGAACCAGGTAGACAAACCAAGGATGTGTAAATTACGTCAGACTTCGGTGCCCTATGGGTAGTCTAAGTCCACATACCAAATTTGTACTTGGTAGCATGCTACGAATTCGAGTTATGGCTGTTAAAGCCCAGCCAATAGGAATGGTAGATCGGCTATTTTCACTTCCTGTTTGGAGTTGAAGTTTGACGCTTTGCCACGGTCACGCCATTTTACGAAAACTCAAGCTTTTGATAACTTTTCATCGTTAACGTGTTTTGTGTACTCTGAGCAAATTTGAGGCGGATCCGACAATCCGCCTAGGAGGAGTTTGTTAAAGTACAACCCGTGAAAATGGCGTGAAATGCACAAAAACGCCACCATCAATTCAAAATGGCCGACTTCCTGTTTGGTTAAGGTCATGGCTCCAAGAGACTTTTTCGTAAGTCGGGACATGATACAGGTGTGTACCGATTTCTATACATGTAGGTGAAACCGTATTGTCGGGCTTGAAGCACAAACTTTTGAAGGGGGCGCTATTGAGCCATTAGGCCACGCCCCTTTTTGAGACAATTTAAATACGTAATTTTTCGCCACTTGTGATGTGTGTGCAAAGTTGCACAACTTTTGGAGTACGTATTGCCCCTCAAAAACGCGATTCATTATCAGGAATAATAATAATCATTAGAGTTTCAATAGGGCTTCGCACTACTGTGCAGTGCTCGGGCCCTAATAATCATTGCAGTTTCAATAGGGCTTCGCACTACTGTGCAGTGCTCGGGCCCTAATAATGTATTAACCTTAATATGGTGTTCTAGCTTTAGATCCAGTAGCTGCAAAAGGGCATAGTTAACTTTCAATAATTGCATAGTTAACTACTAATACATTAATAATAAAGTATTGATTATTGCATGTGCTTGGAACCTTGAAAACTTGTCCTCCTGAAAATAGAAAAAAAGTATCACTGAGTGAACCTTTAGGATAATGTCTCATGGTCACACTTGGAAAGGAGCAGGCCTATGCTATTTTCACTTTTCTCATGCTTGTGAATCTAGCTCCTGGAATAGGAACACTGATGAGCTTACGTGACACTTCACAGCTACAGTAAGCTGAGTTTTTATTCTAAATACATTCTGTATGTTACCCCTGAGCAGTCAATCTTTTTTTCCCATTTGTGAAGACAAAAGGGCTGCAGAAAGAGGCTTTCTTCCCTTCTTCACTTGTTTTCTTCTAAGGGCTAAAGTGTCTCTCTTGCCATCCTCTGGGGACAGTTCTTCTGTGATCCTTTATCGTCAAGAATACATTTTGAGCTTTTCGCCTCCCTCCAGACAGCAGCAAGGAGACATCCCATTACAAACAGGACAATGGTTGATCTACTTGAGCCAGGATTATTGGCCGATGCAATGGACATGTCATCCCTCTCCTTTAGACTGTCACACATTTTGGGAGCCATTTTTCGTAATATCAATGTATCCTGCTCCTGATGTCTTCTCCAACTTTCTCCCTAATGCCATGACTCTTCAGGGATCACCTTGGGCTATAACTCTGACAGTCAGTGATAACTGCCTTCAGAGTCTTATTTTCCGCTTATACTGTAATTTATGAATCTCGCTTCTCATGCCTTCCAGTGTTTGTTTTGAATCTGTTTTGAAGTTGACTCTGTTGATTTTCTCATCGTGTTTTTTGCATATGGATTGCTTCTACAATTTCAGCATTTTCTCTGCCATCACATTTTGCTTTTTTCATTGGGGATTTCAGGGGAATTAAATGTGAGGTCAACAGATTGGAAGTCTTGTTTAGCTTTGAGCTAGTTCTCTATCATGTAATTGTTTAATGAATAAGATGTTATTTTGTCCAATCTGTATCCTATAATACATTGCAGATAAGTCCCGTCTTCCGTCATCATTCACTCATTCACTTCCGTTATCATTGTTTCCCTTCCATTAACACAACCACAACATATCAGTGTCACTAACCACAAAGCCACAACGTGCGCGATTAATTGACAGGTGCCGTTGGCTACTTTTCATTGCTCACCACACATTTGCCTCCTCAGAGCATAATTGATTGCGACCAGCACAAACTGACAACATTACGGGTACACCATTTTGTTCCCTTTAGCGTGAGCACCGCTGAGCGAAACCAAAACCAACATGACGCAGCCGCTATTGAAATCTCCGCACAACAACTCGCGACCACTTCGCTTAAACCCGCGCCGTTGCTTTCACTTTAGTCATGTCTCTATCTAATCTCTATCGCTAATATGTCCGTCATTCACGTGCGATGTACATCCCAAATCCCAGATGTTCGGCAGAAACAAGCGACTGATCCACTCCATTCCGACATCTCGCCACTCCGACTAGAGGCTTCCGCGTGCGGTTAAGGTTAGGGTTAGGGTTAGGTATAGGGTTCGTTAACGTCGGAAAGGCGACATGTCGGAAAGGCAGCATGCACCCGAAACAAGCAACCACCTTCATGGAAAAAAAAACAGCCGAAGGGGTCCGTGATGTTTCGTTTTTTTGGGCAATTTTTATCCCACGATTTTGTTACCCCAGAATAAGCGAGAGCCCCTTGCGCGGCTAGCGGGCCGGGCGCGGACCTCTAGTGACATACATTATACAATTGGGGTTTGTTTGGTCTCCCTGCTCCCTCCCTTCTATTGAAACATTTTGATCCTGTGTCTAGGTTAGACACAACCTTTGACACGATCCTGTTTGTCGTTTGACACAAATTTCTCCCCAGAGCAAGCAGGCCGGCTCTAGCTCAGTGGTAAAAATGTCAGCATGAGACCCGGGTTCAAATAAAACAGGAAAATTACATAGTGAAGCTTTAACATCTTAAAACCACATGAACCCATATTCCCTATAGAGTGTCCCTATTCTGGGACAAACTTTCAGCAAAAATAGTAGATCTACTGTACAAGCTCACAATGCATTGCAACGCATTGTGAGCTTGTAGCTCGGATATTTTTGGCAAAGATATCAGTGCAGGGCGAAAAAAGAAGGGGACCTAGTATATACCCCTGGAGTTCTCCTGTCAAGTATAGTGGTTAACTCTTGATTGTGAAGGTCATGACACCATGACACCATGTCTGGTGTCATAGTCATGGACATTTCTGCCTTTTCTTTTTCCCATTCAAGTTTGATTCAGCTCAAAATGTAAAAGTTGTCACAGAGCTTAAAACCGTCTGAATTACCTGAAAGCAAAGAACAAAGGCCCTCCTACACCGCCATTCATCTAGGTGTTGCTGTACAGTTTGTGTATGTTTTTGTAACATGTAACTTTGTCATCTGCCGGACTGTTAGTACAATACTCATTTCTGGGTCATTAATATGTCTTCTTCCATTTGATGGAGTATTAAGGTAACATGTATTCCAAGGTTGAGGCAGGTTAAAACATGCATTGCCCAAAAATATGAATAACATTGGGGCGGGACATTCAACTGTGAAGTTATCAAAAATGATGTACTTTACAGAGACAACCCGGCAATTAGCCTCTGCATCATGCATTTAACTGTTGATTTTCAGTTAATTAACCTTACATAGAGTAGCTGCATTATTAAATACCTTTTTCACTTAAGGGATTCACATTTTAATGACTCCAGATCAAGCATATCGATTTTTGAATAGATTCTTTGAATCAAGACTAAGCACTGTGCCATGCACAGGATCAATGTCTATCTCCATTCTATCTCTCCCAGCCTGTGAAGCCAGCCAACTGTGTGCACATCAACCACTAGTCAATCAATCAATCAGTCAGTCAAGGAGATAAATGTGTCTGCAAGCTGCAGGGCTGATGGAAGGACTTTCACAGCAGCTTGGCCAGGCAACAACGCCCAAACTTTTCCATGCCAAAGAGATGTGGATATGGATGCATTGCGACACATTGGGAGGTTGTAGATCTGCTATTTTTAGTGTGACACCATGGTACGATAAGTATACGTCAGACTTTAGAGTATAGGCATAAACAACATAAGCCATTAGCTCTGTTTTCTCCCTGTTTGCCTTCTCTGCAATATTTATTTGTTATAAATACAATACTTTGACATGCTCTCCAAATTACTGTAAATAGATTTCTAACTTGTTGGAATCATTTTACAATTGCATACGTACTCTAACCTTTATTCTGGCTTTTCTTCCATTTTTTTTCTATTGTTACGTTGATGCTTATGTGAGAAAGTGTCCAAATCAAATTATCTGCACTGCACTGTATGTGTCCAATTGGTGAATTAATGGGATTCTGATGTTTACCTGCAGTATGTTTAAATAGCTTCCTTTTCTAATGGAATTGGATTATTTTCAAGTGGTACTGTACATAAGACTGGGTTGGATTAATTTCCACTCTTGTAGTCATGTAGTGTTGTAGAGCAGAGGGTTCACGGCTTAAAGCCAGGCTGTTGAAATGCCTGGCCGGCTGCAGTGAAGAGTGCAGTAATTTACAACAAAATGATTATTCTGATCCCTTCATTTGACTTGATAATTAGGGGGTAAATAAATGGTTTGATGTGAGATAAACTCCTACTTACTTGGTATATTTTCCTCAGATGATTTTAATCATTCTGTTTAATACACCATTATTGAAAATAGCTTTCAAAAAATAAAAATCAATTCAGTGTCTATTCAGAAGACACTGAAAGTTGCACGTTGTATTTTAATGCAACATTTGACTGCCCAGCTCTTTATTACACATTATTAATAGTAGTAGTAGTAGTAGTAGTAGTACTAGTATTTCAATTGGGCTTCTCTGCATTCACTAGCCTATCTTCACACAGCAGCCATTTTGCTCTTATGTTATAATCGGGAAAAGGTACTGTAAGAGCAAAATGCTAGCTCGCCATGTGAATATGGTCAATGAATAACTTTTTTTATTTATTGATAATAGTTCATTCTATTCATGTTTAATCTGTGGAAGCAAAACATTAAAACAAATACATCATGTCCACCAACCACTTGCTCATAGCTCCTCACAACTTGTCACACACAGTTAATTGTCTGCCTTGCATCTGCACAATTCCTGCCGAGAGCTTAGAATAGCAAGTGAGTGAATGAAGGCTACAATACATGGTCATTTCAGACAGACAGCTAAGACTTCATGGCACTGCGAGTTGAGATATGATGTCCTGTCACTTGCGTTTAGCACATCACTTTGACAGAAGCTACAAAGAGGTGAGTGCAGTGTAACTGCTCATTTGCATGACTTTGAATGAAAATTACAGCCTTCAAATCTATGGCGGTATATAAAAGGTTTGTATTTTTGTTGTTTCTTTCTTTTTTCCTCTCTTTTTGTTCAAGTCCACTTATCCTTTCTTCATACTCTGCATTGTATTAAGGCTGAGAGGGAGCCAGTGTGGGAGAGACAACAAAGAAAGGTTATAATCATGTTTATACACAGGATGAATTTCATTTGAATGCATTTCAAATGATGGAAAATTATATTCATAAATTAACTGATATACAGTAAGAGCACTCTATGACAGCAACACCAGTGCGCTCTTAAATCAGAGCAGATTCAAGCATATTTATGAATCCACCCAAATATTACATTTGTATGGTGCCACTCTATTGTGTTGCCATTGGTAGGTTTATTATTTTTTTCAAATTAAACGTTACACACAGGAATGTAAGACACTGGAATGTTACAGATGTAGGAGACAACTAGAACACATTTTCTAGGAGCACAGGTCTCCGCCAGGCCAGGTAGTATAAGTCAATCAGTCAGGTCCAATGACATGACTATAGAGATAATGGCCCTCATTTATCAATGGAGCATAAAAAACAGCATATTCTTTGCCTTAAATTCGCCCGTAGGGCAACGTCAAAGTCACATTTATGAAGCGATCCTATACAGCCAATCCTAGCGTACATTTGGTCGGAGCTTTGATAAATCTGACGTCTGTAAACGAGCGGCATTTAAATAACACGCCCTTAAATATTCTCAAAACGCCCCGATTTTACAACATGAAGAACCAGAATACGACCAAACAAAGCATGAAGTTTCCCCAGCTCGCCTCGCTCCCTTTCATGTCCGCATGTTTATATAGTGCCTTTCAAAAAAACAATATGAAATATAAAACCTTATGAAATAAATGTTGAAAATAAATATTTGCAAGATTATTGTAAGATAGAGTTCTGGTTCATTTAACATCACCATGGCACATCTGCAAGAATGTGGGACAACTGAGTTCCGTTCAAGCCATTTATTGTTCCATAGCACACATGAGCATTTATGTTTGGGCAAGGAGGTGGTGAGGCTTCACGGATATGTTTTTTTACAATGAAAGACAGAAACACATGTAGTGCCCCTGAGGAATAATTATAATAATGTTAATTGTTTATATTATTAATTATTCTAAGTCATTTACTTTTTCTTATTTTGAACATGTTATGTCAAAGTATAATTTTGAAACTGCCAGATAGTGGGTATTTCAATGGTGAAAAGACGATAGTATGCACTGCTCCTTTAAGAAGACAAAAACGGGGGGAGGGGGTTGTTGTTGTTGCGGAAGGGAAGCCGGGAGAAACGAAAGTGTGGAGAGAGCTTCAAGTTGAGCTGCATGCTATGTGATGAGATATATGACTCAAGAGAAACTGTTCGATTGTTTTATAAGTGTAACACAAGTGAGAAGTACGTCGGGGGACGGAGAGAACGTGGACGTCGGTGGAGAAACAGTGAACCAGCCACCAGTTTCCATGTTTGGCTAGTTTCCATGTTTGGCCACGTTTAGCCTAATCTCTCAAGAACAGATTCTGCTCTGCGTTGGAATCTGTCGGGGAGGTTCGTCATAACGTGTAAGTACTGCCTACAAGTGGGCGTGCCTTCAGATCAGGAAGCAGGCCGCGCTTTACCCAATCAAATGTAGTGGGCGGGATTCACGTGTCCGTCGATCCTTCCCCCCTCGAAACAAACCGAAACTAATTTAACAATAGCGTCCGCGGAGCAGACAAAACCACGGAAAGATATTCACATTTTAACTTGTGGTGTTAGTGGTGTTAGTGTTCCGTGTAGAAATATTGTTAGTGGTTATGAAAACATAGTCGCACCACCGGAAGTGATGCGCTGAAGGCAGACCAAAACCCCGGTTTCCTTGCGCACGGGTGCTCCGTTTTCTTCCTCCCAGAGCCAACTGACATAGTAACAAACAGCAGAGGTCGCTGTTTTTCCTTTTCAGTTGGCTCTGGGTTCCCAGATTGCGTTTAGCCTAGTTGTTGTCAGATGAACACTTAAATGAACACTGTTTAGTAGTGCCAACTGACTTGCAACAGAGTCCGCGTTTCTTTTGTTTAAAGTAATGTCAACGTGAGTTTGAGAGTCACGTTCATACCGCTCGTTTTACCGCGATTTCGCGACTATAAGCTGGTTCACTCTGTGCAGGAGAATGCACGCTGTCGCTACACGTGCACACGCACGTGCATGCTGGTTGAAGAGAAGGACTTTGGACCTTGGCTGTGTTTTCTGTTTGTGAATTACCTCTTTCACATCACCACAGACAATTTCAATTCAATTCAATTCAAAGGGCTTTATTGGCATGAGAAAACATACGTTTACATACGCTGCTTACTCATAGACAGAGACTGTGAGTAAGCAACTGAAATATCTTGTGGATTAAGTGTGAAATCAAATGAGCTCCAACATGTGCACCAACGATGGTACCATAGACTAAAACCCTGGGTATTTTTCTTATTCTTTTTTTTTTTTATATTTTGTTGGGTTGAATGTTTGTTTAACTATGAGAGTTTGGTTGTGGTGAATAAAATACACACCCTATAGTTAAAGTACTGAGTACATGTGGTCTTTGACTGTGAATGTTAAAGGGACATTTCACCCCTGGAAGAAAATGACCCAATGGTAATGAAGTTTAGGACTCAATTATTATTATTTTTGTGAGTGATCTGTGTTTTGAGATATCTAGTAATCTTCCAACATCTCGTGACGTTATTTACGTCACGAGATGTTATGTCATTCCTTTTCCGCACTACATGTTGTCTCGTCGCGTCTCAGTCAGAGCAGCTCCAAGGGGGTGTCACCAAGATTTGGTCCAACCTTGAACCTTCTTGGACTCCACCCCTTTGTTTTGAGTTGTAAATAATCCCCACCCCTTTAGCTGCGTTCCCCGTTCAGATTAGTATCATGGCGTCAGCACTCACATCTGAGTCAGAGGATATGGAAGAAGAGGACTTTTTGCAAATTATTGCAGATGCTGAGATACAGCAGGGTTATTTATTTGAACCGGAATACAACGCTGAACAGCTCCAGCTCAGGGACGAGGAGGAGGCGGCGGCGGCTGCTGCCAGGCAGGCAGCAGTTGCTGCTGGGGCGGTCGTGGCGCAGCCACGCGTCGGGGACACTTCTTGGTGCCTGTGCACCAATTGCATGTCTATGGTGACAGAATTAGAGTCGATTTGTTGCCACGAATTCCCCCGTGCGCAATTCCTGCTGGATGAGCTGTTGGATGAGCAAGATGCCAGGGGGGGGGCAGCAGGGCAACCCATATGTGTAACCCTGCACAACAGCTATGCAATCAACTTAGATCGACATAACCTGGAAACCTACTTCAGGATTCCCAAAAAGAACTGGGAGAATCAACCAAAACCAAAGGGGCCAGGTGGACGCATGTCTGACGAGTAAGTAAACATTGCTGTAAAGTAACCACTATCACTAAAATCTCAAGTTGTATACCTCGGGTAGGCTAAGCTACCTGAAACATGTCCCCCCGGTTTATCGGCGTGTTCTATTTTTTTACATTGCCAACTCTCACATGTACAAAAACGTTCAGATTTCAAATATAAAGTGCTTACCCCCGAGCCACGGATGTTACCTCGCGATCCGGACCGCGATAAGTACCCATATCTCCCGTATTGTTCAATAAAAAGCATTTTAATCCGATCATCAGAGTGCAATACACCTCCCAACCATTAGTGTCGCATGGTTGAAAGCAATGGTGAAAATGTGGAGAAAATGGCCGGCGATCGGATTAAAATGCTTTTTATTGAACAATACGGGAGATACGGGTACTTATCGTGGTCCGAATCGCGAGGTAACATCCGTGGCTCGGGGGTGAGCACTTTATATTTGAAATCTGAACGTTTATGTACATGTGAGAGTTGGCAATGTAAAAGAATAGAACACCGCGATAAACCGGGGGGACATGGCACCATGACACTTGCGTCATGTGAACCATGGCTAGCTGATGAAGGTACATGGAGGCAACACGCGTCCTGATCTGATTGCATTGTTGCCTCTTTTGAAATAAAATAATAAGTACCCTGTCCTATCCTACACGAGGAACACAACGTGAGTGCTGGCATAAATTATTTTATTAGCTTATGAATTGTAGACTCCTGGGTTGTTATGTTCCGTGTGGATAATATTCTACCCAGTGTGTAACAGTGTTCATTTTACATGTAAATATTAGGCTACTGTAGGTCTGTATTTACTGTAAGCATTGAAGAGTCAAATGGAAAGATCCGTGGTAGTCACAGGAGCATGAGTGTCCATGTAACGGTAGTCTACCGATCTAATCAATGATTAGTAATCATGTCTTTTGTCAATTATATCTTTCAGTCAATATCGTTTGGTAGCCTACAGGCACTTTGTTGAGTGGGTCTTGCAAGGAGAGAAACTTGGTCCAGGAGTTCGCCTCGTCTTACCGGCCTGCGTAATAAAAGCTACCAGATCCGCATACCCATCACCAACGGGACAGTACCGGGGATTCCAGCAAGTCCGTGAGGCTTTTGAAGAGCTATGAACAGCTCCCTTTGGTTCTGGTTGATTTTTCCAGGTTATGTCGATCTAAGTTTATTGCAAAGCTGCAGTGCACAGTTACACATATCGGTTGCCCTGCTGGTCCCCCCATGGCATCTTGCTCATCCAACAGCTCATCCAGCAGGAATTACGCACGGGGGAATTTGTGGCAACACCGCGCCTCGATTTCTGTCTCCATGGACATGCAATTGGTGCACAGGCAGCTGAAATCCAGCAAACTTTTTTTTCATATTTCTTATTTGTTTTGTAAATAAAACTAAGATTCTTCACATTTGGTTGCAATATTCATTGAAGGTATGCCTATAATAAGCATTCATGAGAAATGTACATTTCAATACTTGGCCAGTATTTTCAGTTTGACATTTGATACCAATTACAGCTGTGGGACTATAATGTACTTTTGAATCATTACACATATCTGGTCTGATGTCTCATTTGGCACAGAATTCCTTTTAGCATGTATGTTACATAAACAGTGTACGTCATGAGTATACTGTCCATGTTTTAGTCAGAGATAACAGTGAAAACTGCCCAAGAACAGAGTTCTTTGTATTTGGTCACATGTAATGTAGCAGGGGAAGCCTATACTGTTATCAATTTGGTGTTAGGCAGAGTAAAAACCAGATTACAAAGTATGCAAGTCTACTAGCCTGAGTTCCATATTATCAAGACTTATCACAACTTTGTGGGCTGATAAATAACACTGGTTGCATCTTACAGTACATGACATAGCTTGTATTTGAGCACAGTGGAAGGGACACAGCACACAGGTAGTAGATTCTTCCTTTTTACTTCCATATTGGCACATACAAGGATTTTCTCTGAAGCCTGTGCATTGCACAGTAGTATGCAAAGTTCTCCATTCACTCACAATGTAAACAAGCAATGATAAGGTAAACAGTTTCCATAGTTTCAGCTTGATTCAATATTCCAATTGTCACACCTTGATTGACAAGTACATAATAGTAACATTCTATGTTTTGGTTCCTAAAATGATAGCAGCAATAATATACTGTGCACAATCCCTGGCTGTAGAATAAGCATAAATGCACTCAGACAATGTTATGCAAAAACAATGTGTTGGTATTCAAATGTGATCATACCCACTTTGTAGTCCATATATTCATTTCTGCTCAACGTTCATGTGCATGAGGGGCCTTCTTTCAAGGACAGTTATTGTCACATCACAAGTTTACAGAATTCCTTTTAGCATGTATGTTACATATACAGTGTACGTCATGAGTATACTGTCCATGTTTTAGTCAGAGATAACAGTGAAAACTGCCCAAGAACAGAGTTCTTTGTATTTGGTCACATGTAATGTAGCAGGGGAAGCCTATACTGTTATCAACTTGGTGTTAGTGTTCGCATATCCAAAATGATATGGAGAGTAAAAACCAGATTACAAAGTATGCAAGTCTACTAGCCTGAGTACATAATACAATACATAGTACAATGCCTGGCTGTAGAATAAGCATACATGCACTCAGACAATGTTATGCCAAAACAGTGTGTTTGTATTCAACTGTGATCATACCCACTTTGTAGTCCATATATTCATTTCTGCTCAACTTTCACATGCATGAGGGGCCTTCTTTCAAGGACAGTTATTGTCACATCACAAGTTTACAGCTGTGAAACAATGGGTGAAACGATTGCAGTTATAAAATATAATCATAATAGAGGAAGAAGTGATAATGCCCGTGTGACGTCCCACGTAGCCACAGTGATATAGCAGCAGGGCTCAGCCTTTTTCAGCACATCAAGTGTAGGGGTGTCACGATTCACTTACCTCACGATTCGATTCAAAATCGATTCCTAGGGTGCCGATTCGATTAAAATTGCGATTCTGCGATTAATTGATATTCGATTCGATTCTGCGATTTATTGCGATTTTCTAGGGTGCCGATTCGATTAAAATTGCGATTCTGCGATTAATTGATATTCGATTCTGCGATTTATTGCGATTTTCTACCCCAAATCACTTTGCTTTAATTATACTAGAACATCTAGTCTTTCTGACATTGATTTCAGACAAAGTGCCAGTGAAAAAGGTACTAACTTATAAAAAAAAAAATATATATATATATATTTTATTTTTTATAAAAAATCGATTTTAATATTTTGATTCGATTTTTAAAATCGTGGCATTAAGAATCACGATTTATTCATGAATCGATTTTTTTTGACAGGCCTAATCAAGTGTGGCCCATTTGAGGTCCTTGGTCATGTGTACTTGAACTTTTGAATCATTTGCAGTCTCCTGGAAATTAGAAAATAGCCATAGACAAAACACAAGGAAAATGGTCAGATATGTGAAATGTTCCCAATATGAGCAGATCAGATGTATGAACACATACCGGTGCAGGGTTCAACTAATGACAATGAAATAAGGCAGCACAACAAGGAACTTGAAATTGCTGACCATCTCCACTGCGACACCGTCGATGCACAGGGGAGTAAGCTCTCTTCCCAGCCTCCTGTAGTCCATAATCAGCTCCTTGGTGTCCTTCATTGAGTGCGAGGTTGTTATCATGACACCATTGTGTCAGTGATTTGACCATATTCCTGTAGGCAGTCTCTCTAACCCACGATTTTGTAACCCATTTTTTACACCCAGTGCCAATTGCCTATGTAATCCTGGGCACTACCTTCCCTCTGCCAACCTAGGGAGGCCAGGGCCGAGCTCATGCCTCCTTCAATGCATGAGAGCCAACTGACCTTCTTGTCACCTGACAAGGGAGAGTTTCCCTGGTTGGACGTAGCGCGTGGAAGGAACACGTTATTCCAACCATTTCCTTTCCCCTCTAGGGAGGGTACCTACCCTAGGGAACACGGGGAGAACATGCAAACTCCACACAGAGGCCCTTTCGCCAACCCCACCTAGGGTATGGGCACTGATGACGCGGAGGAGAGAACACGCCCCCAGCGCCCACAGCGTCCTCTGCGGGAATCCTGTAGGCAGTCTCATCATCACTGATGAGACCCATCACCGTTGTGTCATCAGCATGGTCACCAGCAACCGACCGTCAACTGCATCAGAATATGACAGGAGAGGTGTCACTGACTGGCAACATTTTTGGGAACAATCAAGGAGAAGACTATAAGCTTCACAACATGCAGGACTTACCTATTGGAACCGACTCCGACTTCTGTCGAGTAGTTCCTGCATTGGGGGCGCAGGTGTACGGGCAATGTTGGGCGGAAGGTCCGATGGCTGAGGCAGATGGAGTGAGGATGTCGGGGCCTTGTACACCACACTTGGGTCCAGGCGACGCTCAATGACCAGCTGCATTAGAGTGTCTCTAAAGTGGTAGGTGCGAGGCTTATAAATCCTTTTCTCCACCCACATGCCTGAGCGCCTGCAGTTGACCTTCTTGTGACGCGGTGCACCTGAATAAAAGGAGGAAAAAAAGTTTCAACAAGGACTCACCATTGAAAGTATGCTGCAAGTGTAACAAAAAAAAACATATATCTGCTCCAAAAACACACCTGCAAGAGTAGTGGCTTGCCTTCTCTTTACAATATTCTCATTGTGGTCCATAATGGCAAGATGGCCTCTCTCCTTCATCCCCATGTAGGAGAAGGACTGGCGTTTCGGGATGTATTTCAGCAGGGCACTATGGAACACCTCAAGCTCACCTGTGTGTTGTAACATGAAAGCACACAAACATCCACTGTAAACCAACTGGTATGTGTCATTTGAAAAGGTGTCAACTTGACAATGCCTTATGATTGCTTATCGCGTTCAAGGGCTAATTCCTTACCAGTATGCTTGAAGAGGCCCATTTGTCCAAGGTCCTTTAGCAGCCTTTTGTCCTGGACCAGGGAGGACAGCGTCTTGTAGGATGGAGACTCCCTCTGCATCCAGATCCTCTTCCGTCGCTGCTCTGAGCACAGTGGAAGATGATGGCAATTGTGCTCATCATCACCCTCTGTCCACTTGTGCTCATCACATACATGGTGAAGAATGGACAGCCACCGCTGCTCCAGTAGCTACAGTATTGTGAATATCAGTTATTGACTGCTTGGTAATGACTGCAACAATGGAAAGAAATTGCAACTGTCTGAGAAAAATCCAGAATCGTACTGCTGGCGATCCCTCACCTCTGTGTCACCGTCACATGTTGAGCAGGAAAACCACATGTGGTTATAAATGGACCTATCAAGAACAACATACACAAGAAAAAACAATTAGACTGAACAAATGACATGTTTGAAATATGCGTCTTCTTTGCATAAACAGTCAACACTCACATTGTCCACCCACGCAATATGTCCAGGCCTTTTTTTTTGCTTCTGGTCTTCAACTTTTTCAGGAAACCTACACACACATACACACACACACACACACACACACACACACACACACACACACACACACACACACACACACACACACACACACACACACACACACACACACACACACACACACACACACACACACACACACACACACACACACACTGAACATTGTGCCCTGTATTGCATGAAATTACATGTGCTGCCACAATTATCTGATGATAACATGAATAGTATATACTGTATACAGCTTTGAACCAGAGCCAACCTTTAGCTGTGTGCCATACGTCAAACTGATGTTCGATATCCGGGTGTTCAACTCTCATCAGCTTTCGGACCGAGGGAGAGCGGTCTGTAGCGATCACGTCCACATACAACCCCATACCAAGCAGCTCTGTAAGTAAGCAAAGTTTATCTATGAAGTACCTTTCAAAACATAGTTACAAGGTGCTGTACAATGACCCACAAAATGAGAAAATGTAGTTATAACAAGGCAACATAAGAGCAATAAAGCATATGAGAACCTGTCAGTCCACGCCTGAAGCCCAGTGGTTCCATCATAACAGAGCTGGAGGCTTCTGTGACCTGGAAGGAGGAGCGAGAAACAAAATGCAGCAGTACAGAAAGTTATTTCAGTAACAACACAATGTTACACTATGTTCTGTTAGAAACAGACAACATTTCAAAACATCTACATTACCTGAACCAGTTCAGTGTGAAGAATCTCCTTCGTGTCCTCCAACATGAAGGTGTAGTGGCAGAACTTGGCACTGAATCCAGGAGAGTCGCATCTGGGATCTCCCAGGAGCTGTGGCTCCTTACTAGGACTATATTCTATGCCTTCCTGCTCAAAGAAGACTCGTGCCAAGAGTCCTCTCCTCTGCTCCTGGTATAGGTCCTCAATGACAGGGTGAAGATAGGCCTTTTGAAGTGAATGGAAGGTTGTGAGACCAAACATGTTGAGTCTCATGGTCTTTGCCCACGCGGAAAGCTCAGTGAAGCTACCCCCCGTGAAAACAACTGCTCCAGCAACTTTTAAGTGGACCTCTGGCATGCCCCTGACATCCGGCGATGACCTCCAGGTGTCTGTGTGCCCGTCAGTGCATGTCCACTTGATGTTGAGCTGTGCACCAACATAGTGCTTCTGCACCTCAGATTCTGGGATAGGTTTCCCACACACCTGGCAGAATTTGAAGAGGGACATTATCCTCTCCTCATCCACCAGCACCTTCCCATCCTCGAGTTCCTTCCCCTTCCCATTCAATGCCTCCTCTTCCTCCTCCTCCTCCTCCTCCTCCTCCTCCTCCGTCATCGTCTCAGGCTCGTAGCTCTCATCCCCCAGGTCACACGCCTCCACATCGGTCTCAACTTCACTGGAAAGTTGTCCTGCGGTCTGAATGAAAACCATGACTTGAAAGCAATCTCTTTCATATGGAAGTATGATTGTATTCAAATGAGAAGATTACAGATGTTCACGTCAACATTTGCAGACTTTTCATTGCATATTTTCTATGGCGCTAGAAGTGGATGACACCTGAGTAAAGTAGTTTTTCAAACAGCTAGGCTAACTTACAGATTGACTTGCCCCTGGCACTGCCACTGGAACAATGTTCAGCGACGTTGACGGTTCCTCTGTCTGGATGAGAGAAGAAACAGCAACAGTGTTATGTCCAAAAAAAAACATGATTACTACATTCAAACATTTGGACAGCTGTGTGAGACCTGGTGAGGAATGGTTTAGCGGTACGATTCAAACAATTCAAACATGTTATCAGATTCTGTTGTCCAAGCAATATAGAAATTACTTATATTTGGTCTTATATTACTTTGACTAGTTTTTCTTTGTGGTGTGACAAAGTGCATTCTGAAGTGTAAGATCAGGGTAAATGGCATGACTAGTCAGCAAATGGAGATGTACTGTAAATGGAGTGAAAATAAAATCACTTGCTGTAAAACATCTGGCCCCCCAGATATGTGGGCCAGTTGTAGGGGAGGTATTATTGAACTATTTTCCAATGTTGTAAAGCGAATTTGAAAAAGGAACTGACCTTTTCCTACAGATGTACAAACAAACTGTACAAAAGGTTTACATTTGGGTTTTTGACAGCATGTATTGAAAAAGACGTTTGGGAATGTAAAAATGAAAACACAAACCCGAAACAAACAACTCAGATGGGCAAGGAAATATTACACCAGGCAACTTCGACACATGCAATAATAACGATAGCCATTCATATATACCCATTGTTATGCTACGCGTAGCTATGTTTGCTCAATGTATACAGATATAACCATGGATCACACGACGGTCGTGAAGTCATCTACATAAACATTCAGATTTCACATATAAAGTGCTTACCCCATTGCCACGGATGTTACAATATACATCGGGTGGGTCTAAGTACCCGTATCTTCGTTATTGTTCAATAAAAAGCATTTTAATCCGATCGGTGGCCATTTCCTCTGAATTTCCTCCATGCTTTCAACTATGCGACCCTATCGGTTGTGAATTGTATTGCACTCTGATACATTATAACTATGATGAAATGGCTGCCGATCGGATGAAAATGCTTTTTATTGAACAATACGTAAGATACGGGTACTTCTGAGGGCCCGTACATAATTGTAACATCCGTGGCCATGAAGTAAGCACTTTATATTTGAAATCTGAACGTTTATGTAGATGTACGGGTTGTAAATGCAGAAAGTACCTAAACACCAGGTTGAATTTGCGCCATGACGCTCGTGACAGACGAACATCATGCGAACCATGGCTAGTTTCAGGGCAATACTAAGATATTATCGTGATCCGATCAAAACAAACTTGGTATACCTGTGTTCGACGCATTTTCGCAGGCGAAGGTCCGACTGACTCGGCGTCGTCCAAGTTTATGGAAGGAACAGTACAGGTGGTCGACAGGTGGTCGACAGTACCGATCGAGGTTTTCGACCTCCCATGAGATGGTACCTCATCTGGTCACGTTCATACTCCTCCGGGTTGAAATGTAAACTACACACTCTCTTGTTCTGTAGCTCCCTGAGCGGTGTGTTGTCATTGAAGTTCGGGTTCTTGATGGCTCTGACCCACTTCTTACAACGCTCTGGATCCTTTACTGGAAAGGTGAAGGAACTCACTCCACCAGGATGATTCCTCCTCTTAGTAACTGTGCACTGTGTTACTGCACAAGAGCACACGGGCGGTGTCATGTTTCAGTAACGTCGCTAGCTCAACAAGAAACAAGTCACCTCAACACTGCTCTGAACTCCTACTCTACGAATTGAATATGGCGCTTCTTCAGTTTATACCCATACATGCCCAAAAACATACCCAAGTGGCACCGGGGTAGCCATGTGTTGTGGGTGTGTGTAGGGGTGTGTGTAAGTGATATTACGTATGCAATGTGGGTGGCTGCGTTTGGGAACCGCGCCCCGTAGCAGAGGGTGGGTGCGCAAAGCATTCTGGGAGTTGAAGTTATAGGCAGTGATCCGCTGTGGTCTGCAATTCCATAAAACACAGACAGACTATTTTTGTCCTCCAGTTATGGGACGCCAATTTTAAATGTTTATACTTGTTCCCACTACATATAGAGGTATGTTTGAGTGACTAAAATTTCTTCCAGGGGTGAAATGCTCCTTTAATGATGGTTTAAATTTGTCACAGCTCTTCAATGTGTTCTAGTTCCCTGAATGTATTCAGGGTGGGGGCTCACAAGCTAACATTTTGGTCCTACTATAGTTCCTCCCAGGTTTTCCATTAGTAAATGTAAATAAGCCAGGTGAGTGGGAGGGCTACACACATTATTATACAACTCAACACATTAACAATGAATAACAATTAGGACAATGATGAGTAGCACTCTAAAGGAGGAGTGGGTAGGCCTACCACAAATACCAGAGTACTAAACATCAAACACATTGCACAATATTCTCTAGTTATCTTACTGCATTTCCTTGATTACTGCTAAGTACAGTATGTGGACTGCACATTACACACAATCCGCTTATGTTTTCAAGGCAAGCAGATGAACTAACATTAATTACATATATCACAAAGCAATATTATGCAACATAAGAATCACAAATTGTCAACAGAACTCACTTCAATACCAAGGCCTGCTGAGACTCCAGGACAGAGGAGTTGTTGCTGCTGCTAGCAGGCCTAGCAAGCAGGCCTATGAGGAGTGAGTGAGGACAGGTGTGATTAGGGATTGAGAGTGAGTGAGAGCAGGTGAGGTGGGTGGAGCCAATCCATGGGAATAGGCCAGGGGGAGGGTTGCTGTTGCTGACTAGTATGACTCTTTTCTACAATTATCATTGTATCAATTATTATGTTCAACAACTATGGCAACTAAATAACTTTGACCTGTGGGTGCAGAATACTGAAACGTGAGCTCAAGCAAGATATCTTGGCAGATAACCTCTGTATATAGGCGGAGGAGAGATGTCAAGAAAATGTCAGTTAAAGGACGGATGGATGGTTATACAGACTTACAGTATTATGGACAAATTAAGGGCATACCTTCTGGTACAATTTTGAGTGAGAGAGAGGGAGAGAAAGAAAGAGACAGACAGGCAGACAGAGACACAGATGCAGGAAGAGACAAAATGAGTGTGAGAAATAGATAGCCAGAGAAGGAATGGAGAAATATAGAAGGAAGCAGGGAGAAAGGTCTAGTGCAAATGGTAAAGAGCTCATTTGGCCGCACCATGTCACAGTGAGTAACACTAAAATGTCAGTCAAGGAGTCAGACAGGTGTGAAAATAGAAAGTGGACATGCTGCCATGCTGAGGAAACCCACCAGACAGTGTCTCTCTGGAGATTATTCAGCTACATTCACATACTGTACTATAAAACCAACAAATAAGGTCTAGGTATCATCACTACTGTATGTCTGGGCAGGTCATAATACGCACTCATAATATGCCCAGAATAGATTTCGTAGATTTACAAGCTCATAACACGTTGCAAAACATTTTGAGCTTGTTAATTGGCTAGTTTTGGGGATGAGTTTGGTGTAGGGGGGGAAAAGGAGGGGGCAAAGTATAGACCCCAAGGGGACCCCTGTCATTAGGGTTAACAATACACTCTACAGCCATAATTAACCTGACAACTACAGTAGCCAGCAGGATATTATGATGCCCTCATGGGAGAGTGTGTTTAGAATACAACTAATTAACCATATTCACACGGTGGCCATGTTGCTCTTACTGTACGTACATCACATTTGTGGCGGTCAAGTCAAATGTATATCACATTTCATACAAACTAAACTCAATATGCATCACAAAAAGAATATGCTCTCTGTGTGTGTGTGTGTGTGTGTGTGTGTGTGTGTGTGTGTGTGTGTGTGTGTGTGTGTGTGTGTGTGTGTGTGTGTGTGTGTGTGTGAGACCCTGGGGAATAATGCTAGTATCTGATAAATCACCCCTCGTTAGGCTTCCAAGCAGTTTAATTGGCTTATGCATATTCAATACAAATTAACCTGTCTGCCTATCTTTGAGCGTTGTCATAGCTAGCAAGTCAGCGTCTGTAGCTTTCCTGGCAGCAGTGTTCTTGGTGGTTTGACCCTTTGTGGCATTGACGCTTTCTTAGCAGTTCATTTGTTTACCTGAAAGATGTGGACAATAAATCAAACACAAACGTTAGGCAAAAGGGAAACAAGGGGAATCCATTATAATCCAGCAGGAAAATCCGATCCATTACAGTCTCATGTTAAACTGGCCCTCGTCATGACTCCACTGTGGTAGATCTCATTTTTACAGGGCTACTATTGTCCCTGCTCGCACATCCATTGTCCCTGGCTCTCTCATGCCCAGCTGAGTAAAATCCTTATAATTACCTACAGTTTTCTTTGTGAATTAAATTCGCACAGAAGTTCCGCATTAAAATAACCCTGTAACCCTAGCATCCCGATTTTGGGCATGTCATACAGGCAAAGTCTGGCAAACCTTGTGCCCCCATTTTACACTGAAAGATTGAAGAATACCCTTTTTTAAATGAATGTGTGGAATGGACTAGCTTTTCTCTTATAATCTTTTCTAGATGTGATACTTTTGGTTAAGCACAAAATGTGCATTATTAAAACCATTCATCTCCCACTTAATGCACTGGCAGTATAGTTTTACAGATGAGGATAGCAAGGTTCTAAGGAGACTCAAGAGCACCTTTAACACATCTTTTAAAATGTTCTTCCTTTGCCAAAAGAGAGCCTCAAAACATTACTGAAATGTTGTCTTATAGTTTCAGGAGTTATGCACTGAAATGAGCAGTGGTGGCTTATCCAACGGGCTTTAGGTGCTGAAGCACAGGGCACCAACCTTGGGGGGGGGGGGGGGGGGGGGGGGGGGGGCACCAAACGGCGTGAGAGAAAAAATAATAAAACAGCGAAGAACGGCGACATGTAGAACCAGGGCTAAAGGAGCGCTACAACATTGAAACGCGCCGGTGAAGCGTCATTCTTTTTCGACTCGCACCCCCGGGAATGAGTCAGTAAAACAAATAGCCAGAAGTCAGTCTGTGACGTCTGGCAAAACATACTTAGCAATTCAATGGACTGCTGGACACTAAAGGTGCTTCCATGGAAACAGTCGATCTAGCTTTAAGTACAAAACCTCACATCCTGTTTAAATCAACCGTAACCAAACCAAGGTCTTTGTCCAAACACAAACAGACACATCAATATGTCTGTGTTTACTTCTGACACCCCAGGTCTAGAAGCCCAGCTGTTTACCACCGCACTTCATTACTGGCACTCTTTTGAATGCAATACTGTGAATTACATGACAAAATGTACTGTGACAAAACAAAACTGTACTAAAGCATGAATCTGATACTGACAGTTATTTCAGTATGTACTGAAGCTGTACTGACAGTTGATCAGAACTCTGTACACAAACCCACATGCGTCAATTATTCTGTTTGATTCCTTGGTACCTTGGACACACAAACTGGAAAATACCCACTCTCTCATATCTACTTGAAAGGAACAGCCAGTGACGCCTTGAAAAGGATGTGTACCCTTCATTCTAACAGTTGTTAGACTATAAGGACTCTATAATTTATCTACTGTGTCACAAACAGTGCACAGTGATGTATTGCATCAATTCATTTCAAATTTACTTGGCAGTATTCTGACACAAAGCATAGTTTTTTTCCTCCTATTCACTGATAACTGCCTTTTTAGTTATTTCAACTTCAATGTACTACAAAGAATGATGGCTGGTAGTTATTTCAGTGGGTAAACTTGAGGGTCTGTTATCACATTGCCTATGTTTTCAGTTTTGTAATTACGGGCCGAGCACTGACCAGTGTGATTTGAATGGCTTGGCAGCAGATTTGAACTGGAACACATATTCTGTGTTTCCAGTAAAAGAATCTGCTGCTGAACCAAACAAATGAAGCTACAGTATGAGAAGCTGAGCAGGAACAGGAAACAGGAATGCCACCTTCTGAAAAAGGCAACTACAGTCCTGCACAGTGTAACAGTCTGACTGTTACAACCGAGCCTATTATAATGAAAGGAATTGTTATTTGCACCAAGGCTTTCATCTGCAAGGCTTACAGAGGCTTTCAGCTGCAATCCATAACTTTTAGTGTGTCAATTAGTTATTTTCATCAATCTGTATGGTAGAGTATATTAACACAGTAACTAACACAATTGTGGTGGTTGGAGGTACTCCCTGCTCTTCTATTGAGAAATGTGACTGAATACCACAGAAACCATAATGAAAATGTTTGCATTATTGCTGTTTTCATATGAATGTAGTGTAGACCAGTGATTGTCAACCGCGGTAGATGGTACAGTAAGTGTACCGCGGATACTTGCGAGGTGTACCGTGAGCTTTGAAGAACGTGTGAAACCAGCCCCTCGAGAACAATAACGCGTCCGTCAATCGATACGGCCATCATCCGTTTCACACCCAGCCACGGCCGAGTCCATTCAGTGCAGCGACCATCACCCATAGGAATGCAAATATGTTGTCCTGTGCAGCCACTGACTGCCAGGGTTGCCTGCAGCCTGTGTGTGTGTGTGTGTGTGTGTGTGTGTGTGTGTGTGTGTGTGTGTTTGTGTGTGCACTCTCGTTGTGCGCGCGCGCTCGATCTGCCTCGTTAAAAAAAAAGAATCCAGCAAACAGCTGGATTCTTATAAAGTAGTCCATTGAAGTAGATAGGGACAACACTTATTGTCGAGGTAAGCACAACATTTTAGATCCATTTTAGAGAGTTTAAAACTATCAATTCTAGCGGAGTTTGATGCTAGCAGTTAGCGCATAGCAATGACATATGGTACTTTTTTGCCTTGAATATTCATGAAAGGCAGAGTGACATGGTTTGTTTTTTGCCTTGAAAACAATGAAAGGCATACAATGTTGCTATATTCAGTGTGCGAGAGTTTTAAAGTATTTTTTTCTAAAAAGGACTCAAGTTTCAAACGAAGACATTTGTACTGGCTTAAAAAGTGTTTTTTTCTTTCTAAAACAGTTTCACACTAAGACTATTGGGGCCAATTTTTCCTATATATTTAAAAAAAAATCTTTTTGAGTTTTTAAAGTATTTTTCTGGGAAGGTGAATCATTCATTGCACTGACCCAAGTTTATATATTTGTAGGCCAAAGACATTTTGTAATGTTCAAGGTTTCTTTATTACATCTTGTGTACATGAGAGTATATATATATATATATATATATATATATATATATATATATATATATATATATGCACCATATATCTAGGTGTACCCTGGGATATTTTGGCTAAGCCAGGTGTACCTTGGCACCAAAAAGGTTGATAAACACTGGTGTAGACAATCAAAGCTATACAATGAGGTATTAGGCCTACTTGTGTTTACATTGACTTCTTTGAGTTTTGTTACTGACTACCTGAATTATAATCTCACTTTAAGACCTGCAAACAGAGAATTTCAAAAGGGGGGAAAAAAAAAGAAAGAAAAAAGTAATATTTTCATTCACTAATGCTTCTCTGGTCTAAAGTATCCCAGAGCACATTACATCTGAATGGTGAATGCTGAGAGATCAGACCTTCCTGAGACATTCCTTCCATTATTTCTATGCTTTACCTCGAGCTGCCGGCAGGCTACTACAACACCCTGTCCTGAGTCATCATTTCAGAGCAGAAGAGGAAATCATTTGTTTGTTTAAAAAGTTTTTATTTTAACATGGCTTTGTAGTCAGTAATTGTTTTCTCCAGACTTGACATGATAGACAAACCAAAGCAATAATATTGTAATGCTAATCTGACAAGTAGGCCTATATTACCAGATTTTACCATGAGGAATGCACAGGGAACTAGGAAGTGGCTTTGGAGGACCAACGTAAATTAATATTCATGCATTGTTCTCATATTTACATTTATATATATTTTCAGTTCTGATGTTTAGGTGAATGACAAGTATTTGAGGATTCAGATGGAAGTCATTGTGTATGGGATGGGGAAAGTGTGGACATCTGAGATGGGAGATTACCTCATTAGGCGTGGCTACAGTAGAATCAGTAATGCTGCATGGGGGCGAGACATCTCACATCGCAGCAGGAAAAGACCCTGGGTGGCATCCAAACAAGAATGCTACGAATGGCACTTGATATCACAGGGGCGGACCACATCAGAAACGTGGACCTCTACGGAGAGTTCCCGCCAATCACGGACAAGGAAAGGGAGAGAAGGATGAGACTGGCTGGGTAATGCTTCAGGCACCTGGAACTGGTGGCGAGCAAGCTGACACTGTGGGAGCCAACCCAAGGCACAGCTAGGAGGGAAAAGAGGCACACCACATTTTTTTGTGGGAAAGTACATTGTCATTGTCTCCGCCAGGCCGAAAGGCGTGGCGAGAGAGTATGTTTTCCACCCCGTCCGTCCGTCCGTGTGTCCTTGTGTCCGTGTGTCCGTGTGTCCGTCCGTCCGTCTGTGACCAGCTAATCTTTGGCACCGTTGTCTTGATCGCAGCGAAACTGTGCACACACACTCCCCGGATGCCAATTCAGAACCTTTGCCCCAAATTCTTCTCATGGGCCTTTTATAGCGCCACCAGGAGGCCGATTTGTGCAAAATACATTTTTTGACAGTACTCCTACAGATTTTGTCCAAAAGTAACGCAAATCGGTACACAGTATCTCTATAGTCATTAAACAAAACGGGTCTTTCAGATTTCTCATATTCCATCTTGATTGGCTAAAAATGTCTTCCAAAGTTTGCAGGAGTGCTCCGTTTTGAACAAAATGCCTCAAATCATGAACACAGCATGCAATTTCCGTGAAATTTTGCACGCACAGTCCCATTAGGCCGAGGAAGAACTACCATTTGAATTTTGTCAAATCAGCCTCATGGTGGCGCTATAACAGGCCGATTTGTGTTTTTACCTATAACTGCACCGATCTGTGTAAAACTTTGTATGCACACTCCCTATAGGTCAAGGAAAAACCTTTGCCCTGCATTTTTCACATCTGCCTTTTATAGCGCCACCAGGAGGCCGACTTATGTAAAACACATTATTTTATACTACTCCTTCCAATTGTATCCAAATTTCACGCAAATCGGTACACATGATCTCTATAGTCATGTGATCACGGCGGATGTGTTTGTTTTTTCATATTCCATACTGATTGGCTAAGATTGAAATCTAAAGTTTGCATTATTGCCTTGTTTTCAACAAAATTCCGCAAATCATGAACGCACCGTCCGATTGCGGTCAAACTTTGCACGCACATTCACACTATGTTGAGGAACAAATGCCACCCTTTTAACATTGGCCTGTTATAGCGCCACCAGCAGGTCTAATTTAGCAAAACAAATGTTTTTAACAAAATGCCTCAAATCATGAATGCAGTCAGTGTCCGGTTGTCGTGCAAGGGCTAACAAGAAATGGCACCCTATTATAGCGCCACAATAGCCTACCTGACCTGGCGGAGACCTGTGCACCGAGGAGCACTTTTTCTAGTTTTCTTTTTTGTTCCTGTGGTCTGGTAGGACCACTATTGATTGACAAGAGGTATTGCATGAAGCTCAAAGCGTCATACCTGCCCTACCTTAAAATGTCTTCCATTGTAGCTCTACAGTAGAAGATTTGGCGTTAGTGCGGGAGACAAGGGTCCCGGGTCTCA